>NW_016986329.1:0-341 GCF_001483705.2 Eufriesea mexicana | reverse complement strand
ATGAATGAATCGAAGGGTGGACTTATGGATGGATGGATGTATGCATGTATGGAAGCATGTATGCATGAATGTATGGATGTAAGAATGTATGGATGTATGCATGTATAGATGTATGCATGTATGGATGTTTGCATGTCTGGATGTATGGACGTATGGATGTACGAATTTATGGATGAACGGTTGTATGGATGTATGTATGGATGGATGGATGTATAGATGTATGTATGTATGTATGGATGGATGGATGGATTGCTGGATCGATGTATGGATGGATAGACGTATGGATCGATGGACGTATGCATGGGTGGATGTATGGATGGATGAATGTATCGAAGGGTGGA
>NW_016986328.1:8467-10084 GCF_001483705.2 Eufriesea mexicana | reverse complement strand
AAACAAAGCAGAATGCAGTATAGCACAGGAGATCGCAGAAACCCATGTAATAGCAGTGTATAGGACAAAAGTCGATGTAACATATCCTAGCATAGCCAAACGCAACATAACCACACGCAACATAACTCAACCTAATATGACGAGGTCACGTTTGCTGGCATCCACAGAGACAAGCCGGTGTACTTGGGAGCAGTAACGCGCACAAATCCACCGCACTGTAGTGAAAAGCACGAAGGCCGTACATATCCTAGCACAAGCTGACAGTGCCTTATCTAACCGAACGCAACATAACTCAACATAATGTGCCGCGACCGCTGCTCCTGGCCTCCTCATGGCCAAACAGGTTGAAGTAGAGCACATTAGATCACAGATTTTCACAGAATAATAGAGTATAGCACGAAAGGCGAAGCCATCCTAACCGAACTTGTCCTAGCCTAACCTAACCAAACGTAACTTAATTCAACCTAACATACCTGGACCACTATTGCTCGCTTCCACATAGTCGACCAGATTATTGAAGAGCAATGTAGGGCGCAGAAATCTTCCGAACATATGTGTATAGCACGAGAGTCAAAGATAACCAGCCGAGCTTAACATAACCTAACCTAACCAAACATAACACATATCTGTCTGATGCCCCCAGACCACTATTGCTGGTATCCCAAGAGCTAAGCAGAAGATAGTGGACCACGGTAGAGCGCAAAAATCAGCCGCATTGCTGTGTATACCACAAAAGTCAAAGCTATCCTTTCCCAGCACAGCCAATCGTAATATTACCAAACGTAACCTAACTCAAAGTAACGACCAGCGACCACAATTTCTTGCCTCCGCGACACCAAGCAGATCATACTAGAGCATAGAAGAAAGCAGAATTCCACCGAATAGCAGTGTACAGCACAAAAGTCGATGTGATGCTTACCTGACATGACCTAACACAACCGAACCAAACGTAGCAAAACTCAACATAACCTGTCGCGTGCACTGCCTCCGGCCTCCACTGTGCCATGTCGAATATAGTAGAGCGCAATATATAACAGAAACAAACCGTATAGCTATGTATGGCACGAAAGTCAAAGCTATCCTAACCGAACTTAACCTCACCAAGCCTACCCAAAGGCAGTGTAGCTCAACACAGCGTGACGAGGCTAATATTGCTGGCTGCCCAGAGCTAAGCAGAACATGGTAGGTCACAATAGAGGGGAGAAATCCACCGAAAAGATGTGCAAAGCGCAACAGTCATGGCTAGAGCATCCTAACAGAGCCCAGCGAAACATAAACATACGCAACTTTATAAGGCCCAACATTGCGGGAACACTATTGCTGGCCTCGCCACATTCAAGCAGAAAATATTGGAACGCAGTAGAGCGCAGAAATCCGCGGACGGCTGTGCAAAGCCCAAACGTGTCATCTATCCTGTCCCAGCGTCACGAAACGTAACACAAACGTAGCATAACTAACACTATCAGGTCGAGACCACTATTACTGGATTCCCCTGCGCCGAGCAGAGCATACTACGGCATAGCAGGGCGCAGAAGCCCAACGCATTGCATTGTACACCGTAAAAGTCAAACATATCCCGACCTAAACTCACCTAACCAAACTTAACCAAACGTAGTG
>NW_016986328.1:0-445 GCF_001483705.2 Eufriesea mexicana | reverse complement strand
GAAGACCAGAGAATAACCGTGGGGAGCAGAAATGCCTAAGCTATCCTAACCGAACCCAACCCAAATTAACTTAACCAGACGTTACCTATCTGATATTAACGTGACGCGTTCGTAATTTTCTGCCTCCCAAGAGCAAAGCAGAACGTATTGGAGGACAGTAGAGAGCAGAAATAAAAAGGATCGTAGTGTATAGTAGAAAAATCAATGGAACCCGAACCAATCCCGAACAAACGTAACCTAACCAAACGTAGCGTAACTCAACCTGACGTTTCGAGACATCAATTTCTTGCCACCCCAGAGCCACGCATGATGTACTAGAGAACAGTAGAGCGCAGAAAGTCACCCAATAGCAGGGCACAGCACATAAGTCGAAGTCAGCCTGTCCTTACCTGTCCTACCATAAAAAAGGCAAACATGGCTTAGCTAAAGCTAACGAGCCAAGAGC
>NW_016986327.1:0-551 GCF_001483705.2 Eufriesea mexicana | reverse complement strand
CTGGCCTCCCCAGAAACTAGTAGGGTTCAGGAGCGCCCAGCAGAGCGCAGAGGGCCACGAAATCGCTATTTATTGCACAAAAGACAAAGACATTCTAATCCAACCTGAAATAGACTAATTAACCAAACGTAGGGAAACTAACCTATTGAGCCGAGACCTCCATCGCTGGCCTCCCCACAGCGAAGCAGAGCATATTACTGCACAGTAGATCGCAGAAATTCACCGAATAGCAGTGTATAGCACAAAAGTCAAATCCATCTCCACCAAGCCATACATAACCAAACATAACCAAACGTTACCTAACCTAACATATCCAAACGTAAGCTATCTCAACCTAACATGCCACAAGCTCTATCGTCTTCGTCACGAGAGTAGAGCAGAGTATAGTAGAGCAAAGTAGGGCGCTGGCATCCAGCGAAGGGCAGTGTGCAGCACAAAAGTCAAAGGTATCCTATCCCAACTTAACCAAACGTAACATAAACGAACGAAGCATATCTCAGACCAATCTGCCGAGACCAATATTGCTGCCATCGCCAGAGCCAGGCAGAACG
>NW_016986326.1:359-589 GCF_001483705.2 Eufriesea mexicana | reverse complement strand
CCATTGGATTGAAGGCGTTAGGCGACGTATTCACCAAGCTACAACAGATTATAGATTTTGAATGGTCCTTTTCTCGAGCACGTAGATCGCAGTACATGCCATTGGATTGAAGGCGTTAGGCGATCTATTCACCAAGCTCTGACAGATTTAAGATTCTGAATAAACCTATTCTTTGGCAAGGAGGTGGCTGTAATTGCCATTTAATTGGAGGCGATAAGCGATCTATTCAC
>NW_016986326.1:0-285 GCF_001483705.2 Eufriesea mexicana | reverse complement strand
ATTCAGCATTATATAACAGATTATTGATTTTGAATAGACCTCTTCTCTGGCAAGAAGATAGCAGTACTTGCCATTGGGCTGAAGGCGTTCGGCGATCTATTCTCTAAGCTACATCAGGTTATAGATTTTGATCAGACCTATTCTCTGGCAAGTAAATGGCTGTACTTGCCATTGGTTGAGGACGCTAGGCGACCTATTCTCCAAGCTATAACAGATTATAGATTTGGATAGACCTATTATCTGGCAAGAAGATGGCTGTGCTTGCCATTGGATTGAAGGCGTTAT
>NW_016986325.1:0-584 GCF_001483705.2 Eufriesea mexicana | reverse complement strand
GGGGGGGGGGGGGGGCGCAATAGCGGCCATGGCAGGTTTGTTTGAATTGTGCTACGTTTGGTTAGCCTAGCATTGTTAGGTTTGGTTAGAGTGTCTTAGACTTTTATGCTATACACTGCTATTCGGTGGAATTCTATGTCTATGGGGATGCCAGCAGCATTGGTCTCGGCACGTTAGTCTATGTTCTGCTGCGTCTTGCTGCGCTACGTTTGCCTATGTTAGGAAACTATGGCTATTACTTTTGTGTTATAGGGAGCTATTCTGTAGATCCCTGCGCTCTACATTTCACCACTATACCCTGTCAGACTCTCGGGAGACCACCAATAGTGGTCTCGGCACGTTAGGTTGAGTTAGGCTACGTTTGGTTACCTTATGCTAGTTTGGGTTAGGCTCGGATAGATCCTGCTTTCGCGGTATGCGCTGCTATTTGGTGGATTTTGACCGAGTACTGTGCTCTAATATGCTCTGCCTGGCTCTGTCGAGGCCAACAATAGCGGTCGTGGCACGTTTGTTTGGGTAACATTAAGTTCGATTAGGTTACGTTTGGTTAGGTTAGAATAGGATAACTTTGACATTTGTGCTAT
>NW_016986324.1:0-358 GCF_001483705.2 Eufriesea mexicana | reverse complement strand
CTTGAATAGCCCTATTCTCTAGCAAGAAGATGGCTGTACTTGCCATTGGATTGAAGGCGTTGGTCGATCTATTCATCGAGCTATAACAGGTTATAGACTTTGAATAGACCTCTTCCCTGGCAAGTAGATGGCAGTACTTGCCATTGGATTGAGGTCGTCAGGCGTTCTATTCACCAAGCTATAACAGGTTTTAGATTTTGAATAGAACTATTCTCTGGCAAGTAGATGGCTGTACTTGCCGTTGTTTGAAGGTGTAAGGCGACCTATTCCCCAAGTTAGAACAGATTATATACTTTGAAGAGACATATTATCTGGCAAGAAGATTTCTGTACTTGCCATTGGTTTGGAGGCGATAGGC
>NW_016986323.1:0-284 GCF_001483705.2 Eufriesea mexicana | reverse complement strand
GATTCCAGTGCACTGCAATGGCTATAGCACGCCAATAGAATCTTCCCTGAGTATTTATGCAAGGAAGTTAGCTCTCCACGATATTAGTAAAAAATGTCAATAAAATTGAATTCCGAGCCAGATTCTACAGCATTGCAATGGCTATAGTACGCCAAAAGGATCTCTCCTCCATAATTATCCAAGAAAGGTAGCGCACCAAAATATTATTCGAAAATGTCTAAAAAATTGAATTTTCCGGCCAGATTCAGTAGCATTGCAATGGTTATAGCTTGCCAACATAATCT
>NW_016986322.1:0-256 GCF_001483705.2 Eufriesea mexicana | reverse complement strand
GTCTGCATATGTTACGTTTGGTTTGGTTAGGATAAGGTTGCTTTGGTTTTTGCGCTACAGGCTGCTAATCGGTGGAATTCTCTGCTCTACTGTGCACTAATATGCTCTGCTTGTGTCTGGGGAGGCGAGAATTTGTTGTCTCGGCACATTTGTTTGGCATAGTCTGCGTTTGGTTGGGTTACGTTTGGACAGATTAGGATGGGCTAACTTTGACTCTTGAGATATACACTGCCATTAGTTGTGTTTCAGCACTCTA
>NW_016986321.1:0-456 GCF_001483705.2 Eufriesea mexicana | reverse complement strand
TATAGGGTAGCTTTGACTTTTGTGTTATATACTGCTATACGGTGAGGTTCTGCGCTCTACTGCAATCTAATATGCTCTGCTTTGCTCTGGGCAGGCTAAGAAATGCGGCAGCTGCGCGTCAGGTAGAGTTAGGTCGCTTGGTTATGTCATGGTTGGACTGGTTAGGAGAGAGTAGCTTCGGCTTTAGTGCTATAGTCTGCTATTTGGTGGAATGCTCCTCCCGAAAGGACTCTAATATTATGAGCTTGGCTATGCGAAGGCCAGCAATAGTGTCCTCAGCTCGTTATGCTGAGACAGTTTACGTACGGATAGGACGGGTTAAGCTAAGTTCGGAGAGGACAGCTTTACCTCTTGTGCTGTACACTGCTATTCGCAGGATCTCTGCTCTTCACTGTGCTCTAGCATGCCCTGCTTAGATCTGGGAAGGGCAGCAATTGAGTTCTCGACATGTTAGGC
>NW_016986320.1:0-547 GCF_001483705.2 Eufriesea mexicana | reverse complement strand
CCTCCTTATTTATGCAGACAAGTTTGCTCACCACGACACTAGTCGAAAATGTCAATAGAATTGTACTTTTCAGTCAGATTCGGTTGCACTGCAGTGCTTATAACAAACCAATATATTCTTTGATACGCCTTGTATATGCAGAACAGCTAGCTCACCACGATATTAGTCCAGAATGTCAACAAAATTGAACTTTACGGTCAGATACTATTGCAGTTCAATGGCTATAGCAAACCAAGTGTATCTTTTCTCCTTATTTATGCAGAAAGTTTGCTGACCACGATATTAGTCGAAGATGTCAACAAAAATTGAACTTTTCAGTCAGACTCTATTGCATTGCCATGGCTATAATGAACCAATAGTATCTTTCCTCCTTATTTATGCAGAAAACCTTGCTTACCACGATATTTGCCGAAGGGGTCAAGAAAATTGAAATTTTCAGTCCGATTCTATTGCAATGCAATGGCTATAGGAAACCAATAGAATAGTTCCTCCGTATTCATGCGGAAAAACTTGCTCACCACGATATTAGTCGAAAATGTAGTTATAA
>NW_016986319.1:0-526 GCF_001483705.2 Eufriesea mexicana | reverse complement strand
AATAGATCGCCTAACGCCTTCAATCCAATGGTAAGTACAGCCATCTACTTGCCAGACAATAGGAATATTGAAAATCAACAATCTGTAACAGCTTAGTGAATAGATCGCGTAGCGCCTTCAATACAATGGCAACTTACAGCGATCTACTTGCCAGAGAATAGGTCTATTCAAAATCTATAACCTGTTATAGCTTGGTGAATAGGTCGCCCAACGCTTTTAATCCAATGGCAAGTACAGCCATCCACTTGCCTGAGAATAGGTCTATTCAAAATATGTAACCAGTTATTGCTTGGTGAATAGATCGTCTAACGCCTTCAATCCAATGGCAAGTACAGCCGTCTGCTTGCCAGAGAATATGTCTTTTCAAAATCTATAAGCTGCTATAGCTTGGTGAATAGATATCCTTACGCCTTCAATCGATTGACAAGTACAGCCACCTACTTGCCAGATGATATATCTATTCAAAATCTATAATCTGTTGTAGCTTGGTGAATAGATCGCCAAACGCCTTCAACCAATGGCAAGT
>NW_016986318.1:0-329 GCF_001483705.2 Eufriesea mexicana | reverse complement strand
AACACTGTGCCCTTGTATGCCCTGCTTGTCTTTGTTGAGGTCGGCAATACTGGTCTCGTCATGCTTGGATCAGTTAGTTTACGTTTAGGTATGCTACGTTTGCCTAGGCTAGGGCAGGCTACTTTGGCTTTTGTGCTTTACGCCGCTAGTCCGTGTGTATCTGTGATCTGCATTGCTCTACTGTAGTTTGCTTGGCTCTGGAGAGGCGAGCAGTGGCGATCGCGGCACGTTCCGTTCAGTTAGGTTAGGTTTCGTTTGGAATTGCTTGCTTAGGATAACTTTGACTTTCCTGCTATACGTTATAAGTTATCAGGTGGATTTCTGTGATC
>NW_016986317.1:0-1263 GCF_001483705.2 Eufriesea mexicana | reverse complement strand
CGCTCTGCTGCACTCTACTCTACTCTGCTCGACCCTGCGGGCGCCAACAATAGTGGTCGTGTCTCGAAAGTTTTTGTTAGGCTACGCTCGGCATTGCTACGGTTCGTCGGGTTACGATAAGATAGCTTTGACTACTATGCTATACACCGCTATGCGGTGGACTTCTGCGCTCTTCACAGCTCTAATATGCTACGCTTTCCTCTGGCGAGGCCAGCAATAGTATCCTCTGCATGTTATGTTTAATTATGTTACGTACGGTTGGGTTTGGCTAGGACAGGTTACGTTAGGATATCTTTGACTCATGTGCCTCGCGCTGCAATGCGGTGGGTTGCTGCGCTCTACTGTGCTCTAGCGTATTATGCCTGGATCTGTGGATTCAAGCAATGGTCGTATCGGTGTATTAGGTTGAGTTAAGCTGAGTTCGGTAATGTGACGTTTGTCTGCGATAGGATGGGTTACTTTCGACTATTGTGTTATGCACTGCGATTCTATGGATTTCCGCGCACTACTCTACCCTAATATGTTCGGTTTGGCTCTGAGATGGGCAGCAATTGTGGTCTCGGTACGTTCGGAGGTATTAGGTTACGTTCGGTTGTCTTACGTTTGGTTAGGTTAGGATTGGAGAGCTTAGACTTCTGTGCTATACACTGCTATTCAGTGCATTTCCGCGCTCTGCTGCGCTCTAATATGTTCTGCCTGGCTCTGTGGAAGCCAGCAATATTGGCATCGGCGAGCTAGGCTGAGTTATGCTACGCTTGGCTTGGCTAGGATCGGTTAGGCTTGGTTAGGATAGCTTTGACTTTTGTGCTATACAAAGCTATTTTGCCGATATCTGCACACTGAGTTGCTCTATTATCATCTGCTTGCTGGAGGCCAGTAATAGCGGTCGTGGCACGTTAGGTTGTCTTAGCCTATTTTCGGTTAAGTTACGCTAAGCTAAGCTTGGTTAGGATAGCTTTGGCTTTCGTGCTATACACTCTTATTCGGTGGATTTCCACGCTCTTCTATGCTCTAATCTAATCTTCTTGGCCCTGTTGAAGTGAGCAACAGAGGTCGCTTCACGTTATGTTGTGCTTTGCTACGTCATGTCAGGTTATGTTAGTTTGGGTTAGGTTTGGGTGCCCTTGACCTTTCTGCCGCATACCGCGATTCTATATATTTCTGCGCCCTACTCTCGTCTAATATTTTCTGCTTGGCTCTAGCGAGGGCAGCCATGATGTTTGCGGTACACTAGGTCCTGTTCGGTTACGCTTGGGAATGTTA
>NW_016986316.1:0-2561 GCF_001483705.2 Eufriesea mexicana | reverse complement strand
ACCCAACCAAACGTAACCTAACAAAACCTAACGTTCCACGGGCACTATTGCTGGCCTCTCCAGGACCCACCAGAGCTTCTTAGAGCACGGTATAGCGCAGAAGTGCACCGAACAGCAGTATATAGGGCAAACGCCGAAGCTATCCTCTCCTGGCCTAACACAACGTAACCCAACCAAACGTAGCCTAATACAAATTGAAGCGCTGTGGCCATTATTACTGGCCCCCAGTGCCGAGCAGGGCATAATAGAGGAGAGTAGAGAGCAGAAATCCATAGGCTAGCAGGGTACAGCAGAAAGGTCGAACTTATCCAAACTTAACCAAAGCCAACTTAGCCTAACCAAACGTACCCTATCTGAGGCTAACGTTCCGAGACAACCATTACTGAGTGTGCAGCAAAGAGGACGAAGCTGTCCTTTTTTCACGTGGGGGACATCTTCCACATGTAACCGGCACCCTGCGGGAGGGGGAGCGGTTGCTTTGGTCTTTTAACCACTAAAACCGCCACGATGGCCAACCCTTCTCATTTCGGAGCTCCCTGAATTTCGCGGCCTTGCAACTGCCAGGACGCCACCGCGACGCATCCGTAGCTCCCTCCCGGCGCGACGGGAGGTCGCATCCAAAACATCCGTGTCCATGCGTGCGAGAAGTCTCGTTTACAGGCACAAACACCACGCATACCACCACACCGCGTCACACGCTCACCCTGCGGTATCCACGCCACTGCCGCGTGGCGCCGCGCGCCCGGACCACGTTCCCTCAAACAGACGGGCACCCACCCGTCTGCCCTTTGTCACACACACCTAGATTACAATGGCAGAGAGAGGCGGCCGCCACGGGCGTAGGTGCAGCATCGCTCGGGACGGTGGTTGGCCAACGCGTTTATCCATCCGGTTGTGCGCGCGGAGCCAACAGGCGCCGCGCTTGCAGCCAACACCGTCCTACGCGTGAGGAGCACGGGCAACGCTGGCTGGCCCTCTCCACGGCCTCCTTCTGTAACATAACCGCCTCGCATATGGAGGCCACTGCACGCTCTGCACCTAAGCTCTCCGTCATTTGCGCCACGACGACGAAGAGGGAAAGGTCCCGACCAACCACGTGACAAAGAAGCCGGCGCGCGCTAGCCCACGCCGGATGTTCCTCCAGCGTGCACTGCACCGTGTACCGCCCTTCTCCGGAGCGGTGACGCCGCGTCTCACGTTCCCGCCCGACGCGGCGCAGGCACTCCCCGAAGCAACCGAGCCCGGATGGCACATGTGTCAGACGGAAAGTGTGCTGGCTGCCGCTGCGCGCCAATGCATCCAGCACTGGGGGCACAACCCCGATCAGCCGGTGCCAACGGCTGCTCTGCTTCATCAGACCAGCTCGGCAGGCGGTCATCACGGACAGTCGGACATTTCGCCTCGAAGAAGCGGCCCCTTCTTCAGTAGCACAGTCGCCGCCCCGGTGGAGGAGCCCGTAGATTCGGGCCTCCCCCCCCGCTGACAGTTCGGACGGCGGAACACCCGCCAGGACCATCGCAGCATCGTGGGAAATTGTGCGGTAACAGCGCACGACCATGTTCGCCATCCTGCGAGCGGCTCGCCCGAGAGTCGCCCGACTGCGCGGAACAGCGACCAGGCCGTTCGCCCAGATCGGAGCCCCGTAAATGGACACCGAGCGAACGACTCCCGTGTAGAGGCGGCGCACCGTCCCGTCTGCCCCGTCCAGGATGAGGAGCAGGCGACACAACGACGCGCCATCCCTCGCAGGCATGGATGCAGCTCGAGGAGATGCTCGTCGATCGTCCAGTGACCATCCAGGTAGAGACTGAGATATTCCATCCGGTCCCGCACCTCGACTACGACGCTACACACACGCATCCGTGACTGGGGCGGCTTCCCCAGGGACAGATGGCAAAACATCATTACCTCGGTATTCTCGGCCGAGATGCTCAGCCCATTCCGCCGGATGCTATTCTGGACGAGGGCTACGCCGCTTTCCGCGCGCCGCGTGGCCTCCTTCCAAAACGACCCGGCGGCAATCACGAGCGTTTCGTCCGTGTAACACGTCAGGTTCAGGCCAGGGCAGAGGGGAGTGCGCAACACGGCGTCGCACGCGAGGTGCGTTGGATCGTCCCGAGTACCGATCCCTGTGGAACACCACAGTTCGTCGCACGCGCGACTGTCGTGTATCGTCCAGGATACTCGATCGAGAGCTCCGCCAAACAGTCGTCGATCACCGACATCATGCGTTGGGGAACCCTGTGGCACAACATAGCATACCGGACGGCGTGTTGAAGGAGTAGCGATATCCACGCCGACCGACAGCACCACTACGGCCCGGTCAACGGCAGCCTTCGACAGGTTAGGAACGCGCTTAATCGCGTCCATCGTTTACCGAACCTGCCGGAAACCGAACTGGCTGACGCTGAGATCGGGACCAGCGTCCGCTAAATGCCCCCGGAGACGGGCAGCTAAAACGTGCTCGAAGAACTTGCACCCCTCGTCGAGCAGGCGTATAGGCCGGTATGCCCTCGGGGAGTCCGGCGGCTTCACCGGTTTGGGGATAAACACGAATCTCC
>NW_016986315.1:0-912 GCF_001483705.2 Eufriesea mexicana | reverse complement strand
GCACAGTGGATCACTTAAATCCAAAGAATAGCAAAGAAAACCACAGATGTCAATGTAGCCCATTCTAACGTAGCCAAACGAGACGTGTTCAAACGTGACATGATTCAAACTAACTCGACGAGACAACCATTGGTCACCTCCACAGAGACAAGATGAATGCTCCAAAGCAGAGTATAGCGCAGAAATGCACCGCAATGCAGTGAATGGCTCGAAAGTCCAATATAGGCAGTCCTAACGTATCCAAACATGACACATGCAAAGCGCAGCCTAACTGAGACTATCGCGCCGAGACCACTACTCCTGGCCTCCCCAGGACGAAGCGGAATATACTAGAGCAGAGCAGAGCGCGTATATCCATGGCAATGCAGTGCACAGCACAAAAATCATTCATATCCTGACATAAGCTGACATTACCTTGCCTATCCAAGCGCAGTGTATTTAAGCATGACGTGACGAGACCAATATTTCTGACCTCCCCTCGACCAAGCAGAGCATGTTAGTGCTTATTAGATCGCGGAAACACACCGAATAACGGCGAATATCACGGAAGTGAAAGTAGCCTATACTAACCTAGCCAATCGTAGCACATAAAAGCATAGCCTAACCCAACCTAACTTGCCGAGGACACTATTGCTGGTCTCCACAGTCAAGCCTAATTTACTAGAGCGCAGTAGGGCGCAGAAATCCGCGGATAGGTGTGTATAGCACAAAGGTCTAAACTAACCTATCCTAACCTCCCAGTCGTAACATGAATGTACGTAGCGTAGCACAAACTTACGTGCCGTGACCACTATTGCTAGCCTCCCAAGAGCCTAGCAGAAAATACTAGAGCACGGGAGGGCGCAGAAGTCCACCGCATTGCAGTGTATAGCACAAAAGTCAAGTATATCCTGACCTAACATATCCTAACCT
>NW_016986314.1:0-785 GCF_001483705.2 Eufriesea mexicana | reverse complement strand
ACCTTTGTGGTATACACTGCTATTCGGTGGATTACCGCGCTCCGCTGTGCTCTAGTATATTCTGCTTGGCTATGTGGAGGCAAGCAGTAACGGTCTCGGCACGTTAGGTTGAGTTATGCTACATTCGGTTAGGCTATGTTGGTTTGGGTTAGGTTTGGATAGCATCGCCTTCCGCGTTGTACACTGTTATTCCGTGGGTTTCCGCGCTCTACTATGCTCTGCTATATTCTTCTTGCCCGCGGGGAGTCGAGCAATATTGTTCGCGGCAAGTTATGTTGAGTTAGGCTATGTTTGGATAAGTCCTGTTGATTTGGGTTTGGCATGGGTAGCTCACGCTTTTCTGATACACACCGCGGTTCTATGGACTTCTGCTTCTACTATCCACTATTATGTTCTGTTTGGCTGTGAGGCTGCCAGCAATCGCGGTCGCTGCAGGTTAAGCTGTGTTAGCTTACGTTTGGTTATATTACGATTGGCTATGCTAGGAGGTGACAGCTCCGACTTTTGCGGTATACACTACTATTCTGTCGCTTTCGGCGCGCTACAGTGCTCTAGTATGTTCAGCCTGTCACGGGGAAGACCAGCAATAGTAGTCTCGGCACGTTAGGTTGAGTTCTGCTACGCTCGGTTGGGTTATGTTGGTTTGGGTTTGGTTTGGATAGCTTGGCCTTTCGCGTTGAACACTGTTATTCCGTAGTTTTCCGCGCTATACTATGTTCTACTATATTCTTCTTGCCCGCGCGGAGTCCAGCAATATTGTTCCCGGCAAGTTCTGTTGAGTTAGG
>NW_016986313.1:0-607 GCF_001483705.2 Eufriesea mexicana | reverse complement strand
ATATAGCAGAGAACATTAGACCACAGGAATCCAACACATAGTAGCGTATAGTACGAATGTCATGGTCATCCTATCCGAAATTAGCCTAACCTAACCAAACCAAACGTAAACTAACTCAAACTTACATGCCACGACAACCACTGCTCTCCTCCCCATAGTCGGGCAGAGAATAGTGGAGCAATGTAGTGCCCGGAAATGCACCGAATAGCAGTGTATAGCACAATGGTCAAAGAAACACTAACGAAACCTTTCCAACCTAACCCAGCGATACGTAACGTAAGTCGACCCAACGAGAACACTATCACTGACCACCACATAGCCTAGCCAAGCAGAGCACATTGGAGCACAGTAGAGCGCAGAAATCCACCGCATTGCAGTGAATAGCACAGAAGCCGTAGACATCCTTACCTAACCTGACCTAAAGTAAGCTAACCGAACGCAGCATAACACAATATGACGTGCCGCGGCCACTGCTCCTGGACTTCCGGAGCAACGCAGAATGTAGTAGAGCACAGTATATCACGGAAATCTACCGAAAAACGGAGTTTGGCACAATAGTCGGTGCTACTCTAGCAAAACTTGGCCTAACCTAACCTGCCTGAGCGCA
>NW_016986312.1:0-5484 GCF_001483705.2 Eufriesea mexicana | reverse complement strand
GGTTAAGTTTGGTCAGTGTGGCTTGACTTTCGTGCCCCACACTGCATTTCCGTGAATTTCTGTGCTCTACATTGCTGTACTGTATTCAGCACGATTCCGATGATGCGAGAATACGTGGTCGTGGCAAGCTAGCTTGAGCTAGGTTATGTTTGGTAATGTCAGGTTATGTGTGTAGTTTGGATCGGATAGTTTTGACCTCCGTGCTATACCCTGTTATTCCCTCCCAATGTTAGGTGGGAGTAGCTTAGACTCTTGAGACATTCTGTGATATTCGGTGGACTTCTGCGCTCCACTCAGCGCTAATACGCTCTGCTTGGCTCTGGGATTGTCAGCAATAGTCGTCACGGCACGATAGCTTTGGTCAGTTAACGTTTGGATAGGTTAGCTACGGTGAGGTTTGGTTAGAATGTCTTTGACTCTTATGTTATACACTGCTACTCTGTGCATACCTGCGCTCTACGAAGCTATAGTATATTCTGCTTGGCTACGCGGTGGCCAGCTGTAGTGACCTCGCCACGTTAGTCTGAGTTACGTTGCGTATGGCAATGTTCCGTTTGGTCAGGTTATGAGAGTATATCTTTGACTCTTGTGCTATACATTGCTATTCGGTTGATGTCTGCGCACTACATAGCTCCTCTATACTCTACCCGTCCACGGTGAGACCAGCAATGGCGGTCGTGGCTCGAGAGGCTCTGCTATGTTAGGTTTGGTAATGTTAAGTTTGGATATATAAGGGCATGGTGGCACTGACTTTTGTGCTATACTGTGCCATTCGGTGCATTTCTGCAATCTGGAGTGCTCTAGTATAGTTTGCTTCGCTCTGTGGAGGCCAGCAATAGTCGTCTTGGCGCATTGTGTCAAGAAATGACACGTACGCTTATGCTACGTTTAGCTAAGTTAGGAAACGGTATATTTAACCTTCGTGCTTTACACTGCTATGCTGTGGATCTCTGCGCACCACTGTGCTATAACTCTTTCTGCCTGGCTCCGCGTAGGGCAGCAGTAATGGTCTCGTCGTGCTATGTTGAGTTACACTGCGTTTGTATATGTTAGGTTAGGTCAGCTTTGGTCAGGATGTGTTTGACTTATGTGCTACACACTGCTATGCCGTGGGCCTATGCGCTCTACTCTGCTCTAATACTTTCTGCTTGGCACCAGCGTGGAAAGGAATAGCGGTCTCGGCACGTTAGGTTGAGCTACGGTACGTCCGGTTATGCTACGGTTGGTGAGGTTCGAGCAGGGCTGTTTAAACGTTTGGGTCATACACTGCTACTCAGTGGACATCCACCCTCCACTGTGCTCTAATATGTTCTGCTTGGCTCTGTGGTGGCCAGCAATAGTGGTCGCGGTTCGTTAGATTTAGTTATGTTACGTATGTTTATGTTATGGTTGTATATATTAGAATAGGGTTGCTTTGACTTAAGTGTTATACACTGATGTTCGGCGGATTTCTGGGCACTAATGCGCTCTAGTATGCTCTGCTTGGCTCTGGAGAATCCATAAATATTCGTCTCTTTGGGATATGTCGAGTTACACCACATTCTGAGAGGTTCGGTTCGGACATGTTAGGTCGGTGTATGTTTGACTTTTGCGCTGTACACAAAAGTGCCGTTGACATCTGCGCTCTGTTGCGCTCTTGCATGTTCTGCTTGGTACTGTGTGGTGGGGGCAGCAACAGTGTTCTCTGCATCTCAGGCTGAGATACGCTACGTTCGTTTGTGTAACATTTGGTGAGGTCAGGATAGGGCTGTTTAGACTTCTGCGGTATACACCGCTATCCACGTGTGCCAGCGCTCTACTGTTTTCCAATATCCCCTGCTTGGCTCTGGGGAGCCGAGCACTTGTGGTCTCGGCGCGGCGAGTTTAGTAACGTTACGTATGCTCATGTTACGTTTGGCAGTGTTAGGACACGGTAACCTAGACTTTTGCGCTACACACTACTATTCGGCGGATTTCTGCATTCCAATGTTCTCTAATATGCTCTGCTTGGCTGTGGGGAGGACAGCTATATTGGGCAAGTAACGTTACGTCGAATTACACTACGTTTGGTTCGGTTAGGCTGTGCCTGGTTAGGACAGGATTCGTATGACCATTGTGCTCTGCACTGATATTCGTAGGAATTCTACGCTCGATTGTGCTCTGCTGTATTCAGCTTAGTCCTGGGTAGGCCAGCAATAGCGGTCGCGGTGCGTTGGGTTGTATCACGTTACGTCTTGTTATGTTAAGATTGCATATATACGGATAGGACTGCTTTGACTTTAATGCTATACGCTACAAATCTCTGGATTTCTGCCACCTTGTGTACCCTAGTATGTTCTGTTTGTCTCTGTGGAGTCCAGCAAAAGCGTTCTATGCACTTTATGTAGAGATGTGCAACTGTTGGTTAGGTTAGGTTAAGTTAGTTCAGGTATGGTTTGGATATCTTTGACTTTATGGCAACAAACTGCCATGCGGTGGATTTCGGCGGTCTGTTGTGATCTAATATTCTCTGCCTTGCTCTGGGAGGCCAGAAATTGTGGCCGCGGCGCACTAGGCTTGGATATTCTACGCTTGGTTAGGCCGGTTTACGCCAGGCTTTGTCAGGATGTCTTTGACTTTTGTTCTGGACACTGCTATTCGGTGGACTTCTGCGCCCTGCTCTTCTCTAATATGTTCTGCTCGGCGATGGGGTGGGCAGCAATAGTGTTCGTGGCACGTCAAGTTCAGTTAGTTTACGTTCTGTTAAGGCAGGTTGGGCTATGTCTGATTTGGATAGCTCTGACTTTCGCGCTAGACATAGTTTTTCGGCAGATCCCTGCTCTCTTCTGTGCTCGGCTATAATATGCTGGGCCACGTGGAGGCCAGCAACCGTGGCCGCGGCAAGTTATGTTGTGTTCGGCCACCTTATGTAAGATTTCGTTTGTTAGGGTTAGTTCTCAATATCTTTGACTTTTCTACTGTACACCGCGTTTCTATGGATTCCTGCGCTCTACTCTCCTCTAGTATGTTCTGCATGCCTCTGGAGAGGCCAGCAATAGTGGTCGCGGGAGGTTATGTTGACTTAGATTACGGTTGGTTAGGTCAAGTTACGTTGTATTAGGTCGGTATCGCTTCGACTTTTGTGCTGCGCACTGCTATTCTATGAACTTCTGCGCACTACTGTGCGGTATCACATTCTGCCTGTTTCCGAGGACGCCACGCATAGTGTTCGCGGCACGCAAAAGTGAGTTATGTTACGTATGGTTACGCAAGGCTTGGCTAGGTTAGGATGTTATATCTACGACCTTTTTGCTGTACACTGCTGTTCGGTGGATTCCTGCGCTCTACATTGCTCTACTATACTCTGCTCGACACTGATGTGGCCAGAAATGGTGGTCGTGGGACGAAAGTTTGAGATATGTTACGTTCGGCAATTTCAAGTTCGATTAGGGTAGGGGAATACAGCTTTTCCTTTTGTGATATACTCTGCTATTCTATAGCTGGAGTTAGACTGCGGTTTGTTAGGTTACGCTTATCCGCGGTAGGTTATGGTAGCTTTGACTTTCGTGTTATACAGTGTTATCCTGTGGGCTCGTGCACTCTACTGTGCTCTATCGTATTCTGCATGGCCCCGGCGCGTCCGGCTATAGTGGTCGCGTCTCGTTGTGTTGAGATATGCTTCGTTTTGTTAGGTTATGTTTGCCTGCGTTAGGCTTGGATGGCATTGACTTTTACCCTATACACTGCGACTCTGTCGATTTCTGCTCTCTACAGTCAACTGATGTGCTCTGCTTGGCTCTGGGGCGGCCTGCAATAGCGGTCGTGGCACGAAAGGCTGGGGTAGGTTACGCTTGGCTAGGACAGTTGAGGCTACGCTTGGTTTGGACGGCATCGATTTTTGTGATATACCCTGCTATTTGGTGGACCTCTACGGTATACTGTGCTCTAGTATGCTCTGCTTCGCTCTGGGGAAGCCTCTAATATTGGTCTCGGGACGATAGGTTGAGATAGGATATGCTTGGTTATGGTATGCTGGGCTAAGTTTGGTCAGGATCGCTTAGTCTTTCGTGCTATAAACTCTTATTCGGCGGATTATTGCCCTCCACTGTGCTCAACTCTAATCAGCTTGGACCTGTGGAAGCCAGCAATAGTCGTCGCGACACGTTATGCTGAGTATGCTGCGTCTGGTTATGATTTTTTAATTTGAGTCAGGATTGCGTACCTTTCACTTTTCTGCTGTACCCTGCGTTTCTATGTATTTATGCGTTCTACTCTCCTCTAATATGTTCTGCTAGGCTCTGGGGAGGCCAGCAATCGTGGTGGCGGCACGTTAGGTAGAGTTTGGTTACGTTTGGCTATGTTGCGGTTGGTTAGGTTAGGACAGGTGAGCTGTGACTTTTGCGATATACACTGCTATTCGGTGGATTTCTACGCTCCATTGTGCTCTACTGTATTCTGATCGGCCCTTGGAAGGCCAGGAGTGTTGGTCTCGGCGTGCTAGTCATAGTTAGGTTGCGTTTGATTATGTTGCGTTTGGTTACGTTAGGACAGGATAGCTTTGACTTTTGTGCTCTACACGGGTATTCGTTGGATTCCTGACACCTGCTGTGCTCCAAAACGCTCTACTTCGGGCTTTGGAGGCCAGAAATAGTGGTATCGGTACGTTAGGTTGTGCTAGGCTGTGTTCGGCCAGCTTACGTTCGGTTAGGTTATGATAGAGTGGCTTTGACTTTTGAGTCATACTCGTCAATGCGGTTGATTTCTGCGCCCTGTTGTGCTCTAATATGTTGTGCTGGACTCTGGAGGGGCCAGCAATACAGGTTCCGCCTCGTTACGTTTAGTTATTCCACGTTTGCGTAGGTTAGGTTAGGTCAGGTTAGGTTGGGATATCTTTGACTTTTGTGGTATGAACTGCTTATTGGTGGATGTCAGCGCTCTGCTGTGCTCTTGTATATTCTGACTGGCTCTGGGGTGACCAGCAATAGTGGTCCCAGCAAGTTAGTTTGAGCTGGGTTACGTTCTTGTCACGTTACGTTTGGTTAGGTTAGTATAGGTTAACCTTGACATTTGTGCTACACACTGCTATTCGGTGGACTTCTAGGCTTTTCGTTGCTCTGCTGTAATCTACTCGACTCTGGGACGCCAGCAACGGCGGTCGTCGTACGATAGGTTGTATTAGGCTACGTTTGGATAGTTTATGTTAGCGTGGGTAAGGTCTGTATATCTTTGATTTTTCAGATATACAATGTGATTTTATGGACTCCTGCGCAGTATTGTTCGCTGCAACTGTCTGCTTGTGTCTGCGGACTGCAGGAATGTTGATCGCGTCTGGTTAGGTTCAGCTGTGTTGCGTTCCTTCAGGCTAGGTTTGGATATGTATGGTTGAGAAAGCTTTGGCTTTAGCGCTATGCACTGCTGTTCGGTCCATTTCAGCGTCCTACATTGCTCTGCTATACTATGCTTGGCTCTCGCGAGGCCAGCAATGGCGGCCGTAGCGCGATAATCTGAGTTAGGTAGCGTTCAGTT
>NW_016986311.1:0-597 GCF_001483705.2 Eufriesea mexicana | reverse complement strand
ATAGCATTTCAATGTCTATATCACGCCAAAAGTATCTATCGTCCTTATTTTTGCAAGAAAGTTGTGTAACCACGATATTAGTCGAAAACGTCAATAATAATGAATTTTCCGTCCACATTCTATAGCATTGCAATAGCTACAGCACGCCAGTTGAATCTTTTCTCCTTATATACCTAAGAAAGCTAGGTCACCACGATATTAGTCGAA
Organism: Eufriesea mexicana; assembly: GCF_001483705.2. NCBI lineage: Eukaryota > Metazoa > Arthropoda > Insecta > Hymenoptera > Apidae > Eufriesea > Eufriesea mexicana. The sequence continues at coordinate 390 of NW_016986311.1, read as the reverse complement.
AATGTCATTAAAGTTGAATTTTTCAGACAGATACTATTGCTTTGCAATTGCTACAGCACGCCAGTAGAATCTTTCCTTCTTATATATGCAAGAAAGTTAGGACACCACGATAATAGTCGAACATGTCTATATTATTGAATTTTCGAACCAGATTCTATAGCATTTCATTGGCTTTATCACGCCAATAGTTTCGGTCGTGCTACTTTATTGCAAGAAAGTTAGGTCACCACGATATTAGTCGAAAACGTCAATAAAATTGAATTTTCCAGACTGATTCTATAGCACTGCAGTGGCTACAGCACGACAGTAGAATCGCTCCTCCTTATATATGCAAGAAAGTTAGGTCACAACGATACTAGTCAACAATGTCAATAAAATTGACTTTTCCAG
>NW_016986310.1:0-1589 GCF_001483705.2 Eufriesea mexicana | reverse complement strand
TGTGGACGTTCGTATGTATGGATGTATGAATGTATGGCCGCATTTGCGATATGGATGTACGGACGTTTGCATGCATGGTCGTATGTATGTAAGAATATATGGATGTACGGAGGCATGGACATATCGATGTGTGGGTGGACGAATGCATGGGTGAATGGACGGAAGAACGGATGTATGTATGGATGCTGGTATGGATGATTGTATGGATGGATGTATGGATGGATGCATGTTCATGCATGGATGTGTGTATGGATGCATTTACGGATGTACCTATGGATGCATGTATGGATGAGTGTATGAGGGTATGCATTGATGTATGGATGTATGTATGGATGGATGTATGCATGAATGGATGTATGGATGAATGGATGTATGGACGTATGGATGTACGAATTTATGGATGTACGTGTGTATGGATGTATGGATGTATGTATGGATGTATTGATGTATGTTTGTATGTATGTATGTATGTATGTATGGAGGAATGAATTGGTGGATGGATGCATGGATGGATAGATGTATGGATGTATGGAAGGATGGATTTATGGATGTGTGGATGTATGAATGTATGGATGGATGGATGTATGGATGGTTGTATGTATGTAAAGGTGGATGAATGGATGGACGTACGTATGGATCATTGGTTGGATGGATGGATGGATGTATGTATGGATTGAGGTGTGGATGATCGGATGTACGGATGTATGGATGCACGGATGTATGGATTTATGTATGTATGCATGTATGGATGGATGGATGTATGGATGTCGGGATGTATGGATGAATGTATGTATGGATGCATTAACGGATGTATCTATTGGTCTATGTATGGATGAGTGTATAGGTGTATGCATGGATGTATGGATGTAAATATGGTCGTATGTATGGATGTACGTATGGATGGATGAGTGCATGGATGGATGGATTTGTGGGTGTATGGATGTGTGGATGTATGGATGTATGGATGGATGGATGTATAGATGGGTGCATGTGTGGATGGATGGATGTATTAATTTATGGTCGTTTGTATGTATGGATGTATGAATGGATGGATAGATTGGTCGGTGGATGTAAGGATGTTTGGATGAATGTTTCGGCGGAAGTATGGATGGGTGGAAGTATGGATGGACGGATGTATGGAAGGATGGATGTACGGATGGGTGTATGTACGGATGAATGCATGTTGGGATGGATTGATGTATGAAGGGACGGATGTACGGAAGTATGAATGTACGGATATGTGTATGTATGGATGTGTGGGTGCATTAATGGATGGGTGGATGGACTGAAGTGTGAGCGAAAGGATGGGAGGATGTACGGATGCATGTATGTATGGATGGGTGTATGGATTGGATCGATGGATGTATGGATGGGTGCTAGTATGGATGGATGGATGTATGGTTCGATGGATGTATGGATGGGTGGATGTATGGATGGATGGATGTATGGAAAGGTGGATGTGTGAATGGATGTATGTATAGATGCGTGGTTGTATGTATGGATGGATGTATGGGTGGATTGAGGTGTGGATGGAAGGATGTACGTATGTATGAATGCATGGATGTATATATGTATGGATGTATGGATTT
>NW_016986309.1:0-772 GCF_001483705.2 Eufriesea mexicana | reverse complement strand
CAAAATTCAAAACTATCCTCTCCTATTGTAACCAATCGCAACATAACCAAACGTAACCTAACATAACCTAACAAAATCGCGACCGCTATTTTTGGCTTCCCCAGAGCAAAGTAGATCATCCTTGATCACAGTGGTGTGCAGAAAGGCACCGAAAGCAGTGCGTAGCACAGTAGTTAAAGCTATCCCCTCCTAACCTAACCAAACGTAACATAACCAAATGTAGCATAAGCTAAGCTAACGTGCCGCGACTACTATTTCTGGCCTCGCCAAATATGAGCAGACTATAGTAGAGCAACGTAGAGGTTTGCATTCGACCCAAAAGCTCTGTGTGGCGCAAGAGTCATTGGTACCCTGACCAAACATGAGCTAACCCACCCTAACGACACGTAGCCCAGCTTAACGTAAAGTGTCGTTTACACTATTGCTGGCACTCTCAGAGCCAAGCTAAACATATTAGAGCAAAGCCGATTGCAGAAATCCGTCGAATAGCAGTGTATTGCTGATAAGTCAAAGCAATCCTCTCCTAGCCTAACCAAACTTAGCATAGCCAAACGTAACCTAACAAAGCCTAACGTGCCGCGGGTACTATTGCTGGCCTCCCCAGAGTCAGGCAGGACATACTAGATCACAGTAGAGCGCAGAAATCCTCCGAATAGCAGTGTACAGCGCAATAGTGGAATCTAACCTCGCCAAAAAATGCACGACCCACCATAACCGAACGTAGACTCTCTCATCGTTACGTGCCGAGACCAATATTCCTGGCATTCCCAGA
>NW_016986308.1:0-294 GCF_001483705.2 Eufriesea mexicana | reverse complement strand
TCGTACATCCTTACATACAGACATCCATACATCCATACATCCACACATCCATCCGTCCATCCAGACATCCATACATCCGTTCATCCTTACATTCGTACATCCATACGTCCATACAACCATACATCCATACATCCATTCATGCATACATCCATACATACTTACATCCACACATCCATGCATACCCCCATGCACTCATCCATACATACATCCACAGATGCATCCGTAAATGCGACCATACACACATCCATGCATGCATCTATCCATACATCCATCCATACATTCATCCATACAAGC
>NW_016986307.1:437-662 GCF_001483705.2 Eufriesea mexicana | reverse complement strand
TTGTACTTTTCAGTCAGGTTCTATTGAATGGAATGGCTATAGCAAACGAAAAGTATCTTTCCTACTAATTTGTACGGAAAAGTATTCTCACCACGATTGTAGTCGAAAATGTCGATAGAATTGAGTTTTTCAGTCAGATTCTGTTGCAAGGCAATGGCTGCAACAAACCATTATAATCTTGCCTCATTATTTTTTGCAGAATATATTGCTCACAGCGATATTAGT
>NW_016986307.1:0-292 GCF_001483705.2 Eufriesea mexicana | reverse complement strand
ATTGTACTTTTCAGTCAGGTTCTATTGAACGGAGTGGCTATAGCAAACGAAAAGTATCTTTCCTCCTTATTTATGCGGAAAACCATGCTCACCACGAAACTAGTCGAAAATGTCAATAAAATTAAACTTTTCAGTCAGATTCTATTACAATGCAATGGCAATAGCAAACCAATAGTATCTTGCCTCTTTATTTTCCCAGAAATGCCTGCTCGCGTCAATATTTGTCGAGAATGACAATGAAATTTAAGTTTTTGGTCAGATTCGATTGCAATGCTGTGGCTGCAGCAAACCA
>NW_016986306.1:0-295 GCF_001483705.2 Eufriesea mexicana | reverse complement strand
CAATGGTATAGAATGTGGTTGGAAAATTCAATTTTATTGACATTTTCGGCTAATATCATGGTGGGATGACATTCTCGCTTATATAAGTAGAATAGATTTTATTGGCGTGCTGTAGGCGTTGCAATGCAATAGAATCTTCCTGGAAAATTCAATTCTATTGACATTTTCGACTAATTTCGCGGTGAGCTAACTTCCTTGCAGAGGTAAGGAGGAAAGATGCGTTCGGAGTGCAATAGCCATTGCAATGCTGCAGAATCTGGCTGGAAAATTCTATTTTATTGACATTTTCGTCTAT
>NW_016986305.1:0-568 GCF_001483705.2 Eufriesea mexicana | reverse complement strand
TAACCTAACCTAACCCAACCCAACCCAACCAATCCTAACCTATCGTAATCAAACCTAACCTAACCTAACCGATTGTAATCTAACCTAACCTAACAAAACATAACATAACCAACCTTACCTGACCTGACCGTACCTATACGAACTGACATGCCCCGACCTGACCTGACATCACATGACCCGACCTGGAATGGCCTGACCTGACATGACGTGACCGGAACTGACCCGTCATGACCTGACCTGACCTGACCTCACCTCACCTCACCTCACCTGACCTCACCTGACATCACCTGACAGCACATGGTATGCCCTAGCCTGCACTGACTTGAACTGACCCTACCTGTTGTGACCTTTCCTGTCCTGACCTGGCATGACCAGGCCTGACATGATCTGACCTTACCTAACCTAACCCGAACTGACCTGGCCTGGCCTGGCCTGTCCTGGCCTGACCTGACCTGACCTGACATCTCCTGACCTTACATGATCTGACCTCACCTGACCTCACCTTACCTAACCTGGCCCGACCTGGAATGTCCTGACCTGCTCTGTCCTGAACTGACCTTACCTGTCG
>NW_016986304.1:0-842 GCF_001483705.2 Eufriesea mexicana | reverse complement strand
CACGCCGGAAGGATCTTTCATCCATACTTACGCAAGGAAGCTATCTCACCACGATATTAGTCGGAAATGGCAGTAAAACTGAACTTTCCAGCCCGATTCTGCAGCATTGCAATGGCTATAGCGCGCAAAAAGTATCATTCCTCCTTACTTATGCAAGGAAGTTGGCTCACCACGATATTAGTCCAAAATGTCAATAAAATTGAACTTTCCGTCCAGATTCTATAGCATTGCAATGGCTATAGCATGCCAAAACTATCTTTCTTCCTTGTCTATGCAAGAAAGTTAGCTCACCTCGATATTAGACGAAAATGTCAATAAAATTGAACTTTCCATCCAGATTCTATAGCATTGCAATGGCTATAGCATGCCAATACTATCATTCTTCCTTGTTTGTGCAAGAAAGTTAGCTCACGTCGATATTAGACGAAAATGCCAATAAAATTGGCCTTTCCAGCCAGATTATATAGCATTGCAATGGTTATAGCTTGCCAATATAATCTTTCCTCCACGTTTATTCAAGAATGTTAGCTTACCACATTAGTCGAAAATGTCAATAAAATTGAACTTTCCAACCAGATTCTACTGCATTGCAATGTCCATAGCACTCCAGAAGGATCTTTCCTCCTTATTTATCCAAGAAAGTATACTCACCACGATATTAGTCGAAAATGTCAATAAAATTGAAATTTCCGGCCCGATTCTTCAGCATTGCAACGGCTATAGCACACCAAAGGGACCTTTCCTCTATACATATGCCAGGAAGCTAGCTCTCCTCGATAATGGAAAATGAAAATAAAATTGAACTTTCCAGCCCGATTCTGCAGCATTGCAATGGCTATAGC
>NW_016986303.1:479-777 GCF_001483705.2 Eufriesea mexicana | reverse complement strand
GCTTAGAAATCAACAGCACTTCAGTTCATATCACAAAAGTGAATGGGATATTGACCATACCTGACCAAACATGACCAAACTAAACGTGACATAACACATGCTATTGCGCCCCGTCCACTATTTCTGCCGCCCCATGAACAAGCAGGTTACGATGGAGCACACTAGAGCGCAGATGTCCATAGAATGGCAGTGTTGAGAAGAGAAGCCAAACTTGCGCTAACCTAACCCAAAGTAACCTAACGTAGCCAAACGTAGTCTTATTCAACCCGACGTGACGCGACCTGTTTTGCTGTCATCC
>NW_016986303.1:0-310 GCF_001483705.2 Eufriesea mexicana | reverse complement strand
CCCAGAGCCAAGCGGAGCATACTAGCGGCCAGCATAGCGCAGAATTCGACCGAATAGCAGTATATAGCACAAAAGTCTGTGCAATCCTCTCCTAACCTAACTAACCGTAGCATATCCAAACGTAACCTAACTCAACCTAACGTGCAGCGACCACTACTCCTAGCCTCCGCAGAGTCGAGCAGAGTATATTGGAGCACGGCAGAGCGCAAAAAACCGCCAAATGACTCTCCACGCCAAGACTGTCAAAGGTATCCAAACCTAACCAATAAAGCATAACCAAACCACACGTAACCTAACCCAACCTAACGTG
>NW_016986302.1:0-476 GCF_001483705.2 Eufriesea mexicana | reverse complement strand
TTACACTACGTTTGGGTAGGTTACGTTTGACTTGGTTAGAATAGGCTACATTGACTTCTGTGCTTTACACTGTTATTCCTTGGTTTCCTGTGATCTACAGTGCTCCAATATATTCTGCATGGCTCCGCGAATGCCAGCAGCAGTGGACGCGGCACATTATGTTGTGTTACGATATGTTTGGTTTGGTTAGGGGAGGTCAGGTTATGTTAGGGTACCTTTGCCTTTTGTGTCATTCACTGTAATGCGGTGCATCTCTGCACTCTGCTGTCCTCTAGTATATTCTGCTTTGCTGTGTGGAGGCCAGCAATAGTGGCTTCAGCACGTTAGGTTGAGATATGCTACGTTCGGATATGTTACGATTGTGTGTTTACGATATGTTAACTCTGACTTTCGTGCTACATACTCCCATCCGCAGGTTTCTGCGATCTACTGCGTTCTAATATTTCTGCTTCGGTCTGCGGAGGCCAGGAATAGTG
>NW_016986301.1:0-445 GCF_001483705.2 Eufriesea mexicana | reverse complement strand
GCAAAAAAGGTATCTCACCACGATACTAGTCGAAAATGTGAGTAAAATTGAATTTTCCCTGCAGGTTCTATAGCATTGCGATGGCTATAGCAGGACAATAGAATCTTACCTCCTTATCGATGCAGCGAAGATAGCGAACCACGATATTCGTCGAAAATGTCAATAAAATTTAATTTTCCAGCCAGATTCTGTAGCACTGCAGTAGCTATAGCACGCCAGTGGAATTTTTCCTCCGTATTTACGCAAGAAAGTAAACTCGCCACGATATTATTCCAGAATGTCAATAAAATTGAGTTCTCCAGCCAGATTCTGTTGCAGTGCCATCGCCATAGAACGCCAATAGAATATTTCCACCATATTTATACGAGGAGCATAGCACACCACGCTATTATTCGAAAATGTCAATTAAATTGCGGTTTCCAGCCAGATTCTATTGCATTGCAAT
>NW_016986300.1:0-721 GCF_001483705.2 Eufriesea mexicana | reverse complement strand
TAACGAATCGGGGCTACTATTACTGGCGACCCGAGAGACGAGCAGAGTATAGCAGAGGCACGTCGATCGCGGAAATCCACCGAATAGTGGTGCACAGCGCAAAAGTCAAAGCTACCCTGCCCTAACTTAAACTAACTTAAAAATGCCAAACGTAACCTAACTTAACATAACGTGCCTAGACCACTATTGCTGACTTCCCAGGGCCAGACGTAATATATTAGACAACTAGAAAAGTGAACAAACCGGCAGAATAGCAGAGTACAGCACGAAAGTCAAGGTTAACCTGTCCTAACATATCAAAACGTAACATGAGCAGACGTAACTTAACCTAAACGGATGTACCGCGACCGCTATTGCTGGCCACCCGAGAGCCCAGCAGAGCATAATAGAGCATTGTACAGCGCAGAAATCCACCGAATAGCAGTGTACAGCACAAAAGTCAAAGATATCCTATCATAACCTAACCAAACGTGACCAAACCGCACGCAGCCTAACTAAGTCTAGCGTACCGAGACCAATATTGCTGGCCTTCCCAGCGCCAAGCGGAACATGCAAGGGCAGAGTAGAGCGCAGAGAACCGCCGCATTGCAGCGAAAATCGCAAAAGTCAAAGATAACGTAACCTACCCCGACCTAACCTTACTTATCCGAACGTAGCATAACGGAGCGTAACGTGTCGATACCACTATTGCATGCCTTCCGGGTCCAAGCTGAACATATTA
>NW_016986299.1:0-2289 GCF_001483705.2 Eufriesea mexicana | reverse complement strand
GATTCCTACGCTCTACGTGGCACTACTATACCTTTATAGACTCTGCGGAAGTCATTAAGAGTGGTCGCGGCCACATAGGTTTGGTTACGTTGCGTTTGGTTATGTTACGATTGGTTCGGTTAGGAGAGGATAGCCTATACTTACGTACTATACCCTGCTATTCGGTGGATTTCTGCGCTACAAATTGCTCTCGTATGATCTGCTTGGCCCTGGGGAGACCAGCAATCGTGCTCTCGGCACGTAAGCTTGAGTTAGGTTACGTTTGGTTACGTAAGGTTTGTTTCGGTTAGGTTTGGATAGGTTTGACTTTCCCGGTGTAGGCTGCTATTCGGTGGATTTCTACGCTCTACGCTGCTCTAATGTCCTCTGCTTGGCTCTGGGTAGGATAGCAATTGCAGGCTCGGCACGTTAGGTTAAGTTAGGATACGTTTGGTTAGGTTACGATTGGCTAGGCTAGGAGGGGATAGCTTTGACTGTTGTGCTAAACACAGCTATTCGATGGATACCTGCGATCCACTGTGATCTGATATGTTCAGCTTGGCTCTGGCAATGACCGCAATAGTGGTTGGGCACCCTATGCCGAGATGGACTACGTTTTGATTGTTTAGGTGAGGCCAGATTAGGTTAGTATATCCCTCCTCTTTTGCTTTGCACTGCAACGCCGCGGATTACTGCGATCCACTGTGCTCTATTTTATTCTGCTTTACACTGTGGAAGTCTGCAATAGTGGTTTAGGGCGGTTAGGTGGAGTTAGGTTACGTCGGGTTATGCTATGTTTGGCTATGCTAGGCCAGGGCAGCCTTGGCTTTTGTCCTTTACACTGCTTTTCGGTGGATTTCTGCGCTACACTGAGATCTAATATGCTCTGATTTGTTCTGGCTAGGCCAGGAACTATGGCCGCGGCGCGTTATGTAGAGTTCAGTTTCGTTCGGTTGGATCAGGTTTGTTTAGGTTAGAATAGGTTATTTCTGACTTTCGTATTTTACACTGAAATGAAGCGGATTTCCGCGCTCTACATTGCCCCACCATAATCTGCTCGAATCAGAAGTGGCCTGTAATAGTGGTAACGGCACGTTAGGTTGAGTTAGTCCAAGTTTGGTTAGTCCACGTTTGTTTGTGCTAGGTTAAGATAGCACTGCCTTTCCTGGTGTACACAATTATTCTTTGAACTCCTGCGCTCTATTGCGCTCTACCATTTTCCGCTTTGCCCAGAGATGTCCAGCAACTGTGGTTGCATCACGTTAGGTTGAGCTAGGTTACGTTTGGTTACGTCATGATTGGTTATGTCAGAATGGGCTAGCCTCGTCTTTTGCACTATACACTACTATCGGCACGTTACGTTGGTATAGACTACGTTTGATTAGGTTATATTTGGTCAGGTTAGGTTAGCATATCTTGGATTTCTGTATTTTTCACTGCTATGCGGCGGATTTCTACGCTCTACTGTGCTCTAATATGTTTTGCCTGGCTCTATGGCGGGTAGTAATAGTGGTCTCGCCAGGATAGTTTGAGTTATGTTACGTTTGGTAAGCCCGAACTTTCTCGGGTTAGGTTAGGGTGCCTTCTTCCTCTGGCGTGTACACTGTAGTACCTTAGGCTTTTGGGTCCTACTATGCTCTTGTATGTTTCGCTTGGCACTGGGGAGGACAGCAATAGTGGCCTTGGCACGTTAGGTAGTATTATGCTGCGCTTGGTTATGTTACGTTTGGATAGGTCACGATAGGATAACTCTGACTTTTGCGCTATACACTGCTGTTCGGTGGATATCTGTTTTCTGCATTGCTCTACTTTACTCTGCACGGCTCTGCGGTGACCAGCAATAGTGGCTGTGGCACCTTATGCTGGGTTAGGCTAAGTTTGCTTGAGTTAGGTTGTGTTTGGCTAGGTCAGGATATCTTCGACCCTTGTGCTTTACAATGCAACGCCGCGGACTTCTGTGATCTGCTGTGCTCTAGTATAGTCTGCTTGGCTCTGGGGATGCCATCAATAGCTGTGTCGGTCGGTTAGGTGGAGTTAGATTACGTTTGGTTATGCTATGTTTAGCTATGTTAGGCTAGGACAGCTTCGACTTTTGTGCTATACACTGCTATTCGGTGGACTCATGCGCTCGACTTTGATGTAATATGCTTAGCTTTGCTCTGGAGATGCCAGGAACTGTAGCCACGTTGCGTTATGTACAGTCAGGTTACGTCTGGCTAGGTTTGGTATGTTTGGGTTATGATAGGATACCTTCGACTCTTATGCTGTACACGAAAATGCGGTGGATTTCTGCACGCTAGTGTGCTCTAG
>NW_016986298.1:0-599 GCF_001483705.2 Eufriesea mexicana | reverse complement strand
GGGTTAGGTCCGGATAGCTTTGACTTTCTTGAATATGCTCTGCTCAACTTTGGTGTGGCCAGCTATAGCGGACGTGGCAGGCTTGGTTGATACATGTTACGCTTGATTATGTTAGGTTTGGTTAAGTTTAGTTAGGACAGATTTGACCCTTATGCTATACACAGCTATTCGTTGGATTTCTGCGCTCTCCGTTGCTCTACTATACTCTGTGCAACTCTGCGGAGGCCAGTAATAGTGGTCTGGGAACGCTATGTTGAATTAGGATACATTTGGTTAGGTTATATTATCTTTGGTTACGTTTGGAAGCTTCGACTTTCCTGCTGTACACAACGAATGCATGGATATGGATTTCTACGCACTAGTCTCCTCTATTATGCTCTGCTTGCCTATGGGGAGGCCAGCAATTGTAGCCGTGATACGTTTGCCTCAGCTTGGTTACGTTTGGTTATGTTAGGTTTAGCTAAGTTTGGTTATTATGGCTTTGACTTTTGTGCCAGACACCACTCTACGGTGGATTTCTTTGCTATACTGTCTTCTAATATTCTCTGCTTGGGCCTGGGAAGGCAAGCAATCGTGGTCGCGGTACTTTACGTAGAGTT
>NW_016986297.1:0-2286 GCF_001483705.2 Eufriesea mexicana | reverse complement strand
TGCTTTCCTCCCCACAACCAAGCAGAATATACTAGAGCACGGCAGAGCGCAGAAAGTCACAAAGGTCAGGAATATCGTAACCTCTTCTACCCTGACCCGACCTAAGGAAACGTAGACTGACTGAGCCTGACGTGCTGCCGCAACTGTTGTTGGCATTCCAAGAGTCGAGCGGAGTATAGTACAGCAACGTAGAGAGAAGGAAATCGCAGAATTGCATTCTACAGCACAAAAGTCGATTCTACCCTAACGTATCATATCCAAACGTAATATAATGAAACGTAACCTAACTTAACCTAACGTGCCGACACCACTGCTGCGGGCCTCACCAGAGACAAGCAGAATATTCTGGAGCACAGTAGAGCGCAGAAAGCCTCCAAATAGCACTGTATAGCACGAAAGACATTGGTGTCCAAAACAAGCCTAACCAATCTTTACCTAACCAACCTTAGAACAACTATGCCTAACGAGCAGAGTCCACCATTGCCGGCCTCCCCATCGCCAAGCAGCACACTTTGGATGTGCGTCGAGCGCAGAAGTCCACGAAATGGCAATGTTTTGCACGAAAGTCTTAGTTAACCAGACCGATCTTACCCCAACCTTACCTAACCAAACGTAAGCTAACAAAACCTAATATCGCAAGACCGATATTTCTGGCCTCCCGGAGCCAAGCTCAACATATTAGATCGCAGTAATGCACGTAACTGCTGTGTATGGACGAAAAGTCAAAGTAGCAGGTCGGACCCTAGACAAACGTAAAGGAAACGAACGTAACATAACTCAACCTGCCATGACGAGACCACAAATGCTGTCCTCCACAAAGACAGGCAGATTGTATTAGAGCACAGTAGATAGCAGAAATCCACCGAATAACAGTGTATAGTACGAAAGACGTACCTATCATAACCAAACATAGCGTAACCCATCCTAGCAAAACGTAACCTAACACAACCTGACGTGCCACGCCCACTATTGCTCGCCTCAACAGAGTCGAGCAGAGTATAGTAGAGCAATGCAGAGCGCAGGAATTCACCAAATAGCAGTTTATAGCTCAAATGTCAAAGAAATCCTAATCGAGCCTTCCTAACCGAACTTAACGAAACGTAACATTGCTCAAGCTAACGTGCCGGGACAACTATTGCTGTCATCCACAAACGCAAGCAGAATGTACTAGAACACATTAGAGCGCAAGAATATACCGAATAGCAGTGTAAAGCAAAAAGGTCAGAGATACCCTAACCTAACTTTACATAATCGGACATAACCAAACGTAGGGTAGGTAAACCTATGGAGCCCAGACCTCTATTGCTGGCGTCCACAGAGCCAAGAAGAACATACCAGAGCACAGCAGAGTGCAGAAAGCCATAAAAGTGCAGCGAATAGCATAAAAGTCGAAGATATCCTAACCTGACCCGACAAAACATAACTTTAAAAAACGAGGACAACTGAAGCTAATGTGACGAGACCATTGTTGCTGTCCTCCTCAGTGCCGAGCAGAACACACCAGAGCACAGTAGAGCGCAGAAATCAATGGAACAGCAGTGGATAGCAGAATAGTCAAAGAAATCGTAACCAAACCTTGCCCGACCTAGCCTGGCCAAACGGAACCTAACTTAATCTATCGTGCCATGAGCACAATTGCTGGCCACAACAGGGTCTAGCAGGGTATAGTAGAGCAATGTAGAGCGCAGAAATACACCGAATATCAGTGTAAAGCGCAAAAGTGGAAGCTACTCTATCTTAGCCTAACCAAACGCAACATAAGAAAGCGCAGCGTAGTTCAACCTAGCGTGCCTGGGCCCACAATTCTGGCCTCCCCAGTGCCAAGCGGAACATACCGTAGCAGAGCAGAGCGCAGGAATTCATCGTATACCTGCGCATAAAACGAAAGTCAAAGCTATGCAAACCCAAACCAAACTAACATAACGTAACCAATCGTAGCCTATCTCTACCTAACGTGCCGAGTTCAATGTTGCTGGCCTTCCCAGGGACAAGCAGGACATACCAGGACACGCCGCATTGTTGCGTAAAGGTCTGTATTCGAAAATATCCTAACCTATCCTTACTAAACGTAGCCTAACACAACGCAACGTGCTGGGACCACTATTTCTGGCCTTCCCGGTGCCAAGCTGAATATACCAGATCACAGTGGAGCGCAGAAATCTGCCAAATAGCAGTGTATAGCAGAAAAGCCAAAGCTAGCCTCTCCTAACCTAACCAATCGTAGCAAAACCAATCGTAACCTAACTCAATCTAACGGGAAGCGGACACTATTGCTGGCCTCGCCAG
>NW_016986296.1:0-246 GCF_001483705.2 Eufriesea mexicana | reverse complement strand
CCCAAAGGTACATAACGATTCGCGGCCACTGTTCCAGCCCTCCCCATTGCACAGCAGAGTATATTACACCACAGTAAAGCGCAGAAATCGACCTCACGGCAGTGTACAGCACAAAAGTCAAAGCAATCCTCTCCTAACCATTCCAACCATCACATAGGCAAACGTAACCTAACTCCACTTAATCATCCTAAACCACTATTGCTGACTTCGCCATTGCCAAGCAGAACACGCTAAAGCACAGTTGAT
>NW_016986295.1:0-492 GCF_001483705.2 Eufriesea mexicana | reverse complement strand
TTAGTTTTTTGAATTCTGTGCTATACACTGCTCTCCGGTGGATGTCTGTGCGCGAAATTGCTCCACTATATGCTTCTTTGCTCTGGGGATGCCAGCAGCAGTGGTCGCGGCTTTACCTTCAGTTACGCTACTTTTGGATATGTTACATTATGTCAGGTTTGGTTCGGATATCTTCGACTCTTGTGCTACACGCAGCTATTGTGCATCCAGCTATAGTGGTCTCGACACGTTATGCTCGGCTATGTTACGTATGGTTAGGATAGGATGGAGTGGTTGGGTTAGATTATCTACGGCTTTTGTGCGATACATTACAATGCGCTGGATTTCTGCGCTCTGCTCTGCCGTAGAATATACTGCTTGGCGCTGGGGAGGCCAGAAGTAGTGGTAGCGTCGGGTTAGCTTCGGTTAGGCTACGTTTTATTATGTTATGTTCGTGACGTTTGGATACAATAGTTTAGATTTTTGTTCCATACACTGGTATCCGCGGACATC
>NW_016986294.1:0-895 GCF_001483705.2 Eufriesea mexicana | reverse complement strand
CGGCTTGGCTCTGCGAGGGCCAGCAACAGTGGTCTCGGCACGTAATGTTGAGTCCGGTTTTATTCGGCTAGGTTGGGTTAGGCTATGTTTGCTTAGGACAGCTTTATCATTCGTGCCCTTCACTGCTCTTCGGCGGATTTCTGCGATCAACTGTGCCCTGGTATGCCCTGAACGCAGATGGGGGGGGTGGTTCGGAAGTAGCGGTTTCCGCACGTAAGTTTGAGCTAGGCTACGTTTGGCTATGGTCGGCTTGTTTGCGTTAGGCTTAGGCAGCTTTGGCTTTACAGGTACACTTTGCGATTCCATGTATTTCTGCGTTGCGCTCTTCACTAATGTGTTATGCTTGGCTGTATGGGTGCATATAATAGCGGTCGCGACACGTTATGAAGAGTTGGGATACGTTTGGTTGTGTTTACGTTGGTTATGTAAGGAAAGGACACGTTTGACTTTGGGGCCGTAGCCTGCCGTAAGGTGCATTTCCACGCCCTGCAGTGCTCTAATCCTTTCAGCTTGGTTCTGAGAACTCCAGCAATAGTTGCCTCTGCACATTACGTTGAGACACTTTGCGCTCGCTTAGTTTGGGTCAGGCAAATCTTGGTCAGGATAGGTTTAGCTTCTGAGTTGTACGCTGCTATTCGCTGGATTACTGCGCCACACTGTGACATAGTATGCCCGGTTTGGCTCTGGGGAGGGCTGCAGTATCGATCACGGCTCGTTAGGTTGAGTTGTGTCATGTTTGGTTATGTTCTGGTTGTTTGGGATAGGCTTGGGTCGTTTCGACTTTTCTGTTACAATCAACGACTACATGGATTTCTGCGTCCAACTCCCCACTAATGTGTTCTGCTTGCCCCTGGTGACGACAGCAACAGGGGTCGCGGCTCGTTTGGTTGAGCCA
>NW_016986293.1:0-1194 GCF_001483705.2 Eufriesea mexicana | reverse complement strand
CACTAATATCGTGGTGAGCTAACTTTCTTGCACTAATAAGGAGGAAAGACTCTATTGGTGTGCAGTAGGCATTGCAAAGCTATATAATCTTCCTGGAAAATTCAATTTTAATGACATTCTCGACTAATATCGTGGTGAGCTAACTTTATTGCATAAATAAGGAGGAAAGACTCTATTGGTGTGCAGTAGGCATTGCAAAGCTATATAATCTTCCTGGAAAATTCAATTTTGTTGACATTTTCGACTAATTCGTTGTGAGTGAACTTGCATGCATAAATAACGAGGAAAGACACTGTTGGCCTGCTATAGGCGATGCAATGCTGTAGAATATGGAAGGAAAATTCAATTTTGTTGACATTTTCGACTAATATCGTGGTGAGCTAACTTCCTTGCGTATCTAAGCAGGAAAGATACTCTTGGCGTGCTATAGCCATTGCAGTGCTGTAGAACCTGTCTAGAAAGTTAAATTTTATTGACATTTTCGACTAATATCGTGGTGAGCTAACTTCCTTGCGTATCTAAGCAGGAAAGATACTCTTGGCGTGCTATAGCCATTGCAATGCTGTAGAACCTGTCTAGAAAGTTAAATTTTATTGACATTTTCGACTAATATCGTGGTGAGATAACTTCCTTGAATAACAAAGGAGGAACGATTCTATTGTCGTGCTACAGGCATTGCATGCTATAGAATCCTCCTGGAGAATAAAATTTTATCGACATTTTCGGCTAATATCGTGGTGACATCACATCCTCGCGTAAGTAAGGGGGAAAAATACTATTGGTGTGCTATAGCCTTTGCAATGATATAGAATGTGGTCGAAAAATTCAAATTTATTGTCGTTTTCGGCTAATATCATGGTGGGCTACTTTCTTTCATAAATAAGGATGAAGGATTCAATTGGCGTACTATATCCATTGCAATGCTGTAGAATCTGGCTGGTAATTCCAAATCTATTGACATTTTCGGCTAATATCGCTGGGCGCTATCTTTTTGCATAATTAAGTATGGTAGATTCTATTGGCATGCTATAGCCATTGCACTGTTATAGTGTCTGGCTGGAAAATTCAATTTTATTGACATTCACGACAAATATCGCGGTAATCTAGCTTTCTTGCTTAAATAAGAAGGATAGATTCGGTTGGCGTGCTACAGGCATTGCAATGCTACAGAATCTTGCTGGAAAATTCAATTTT
>NW_016986292.1:0-449 GCF_001483705.2 Eufriesea mexicana | reverse complement strand
TCATTGTATTTTTCGACTAATATCGTGGTGATCTATCTTTCTTGCATAAATAAGGAGGTAAGAATCTATTGGCCAGCTATAGCCATTGCAATGCAATAGAGTCAGGCTCGATAATTCCACATCATTGACATTTTCGACTAACATCGTGGTGAGCTTACTTTCTTGCATAAATAAGGAGAAAGGATTCTGTTGGCGTGCTATTGCCATTGCAGTCTTATAGAATCTGTCTCGAAAATTCTATTTCATTGTCCTTTTCCACTAATATCGTGGTGAGCTTTCTTTCTTGCATAAATAAGGAGGTAAGATTCTATTGTCGTTCTATAGCCTTCGCAAGTCAATAAAATCTGCCTGGAAAATTCAATTTTATTAACATTTTCGACTGATACCGTGATCAGCTAACTTTCTTAAATAAACATGTAGGAAAGATACTATTGGCGTGCTATGGCCAT
>NW_016986291.1:0-1590 GCF_001483705.2 Eufriesea mexicana | reverse complement strand
CTAGGTTTCCTCGCTCCACTGGCCTAAACTCGAAATTCGGAACGTTGTAAAATAAAATAGCACTTACATAGTTTAATAAATGTATACTAAAATTTAAATTTCCCGCGTTTCAATTTTCCTTAAAAATCAAACTCAATCCAGCAGACGGGTCTAAATTGGAGATTAGGTTTCCTCTCTCCACTGACCCAAAATCGAAATTCGAAACGTTGTGGAACAGAATGGCACCCATCTAATTTAATAAATATATACTAAAATTCAAATTTCCCGCGTTTCAATTTTCCTTCAAAATCAACTTGAATCTAGCACACGAGTCTAAATTCGGAACTAGGTTTCTTCGCTCCACTGGCCCAAAATCGAAATTCGAAACGTTGTGGAACAGAATGGCACCCATCTAATTTAATAAATATATACTAAAATTCAATTTTCCTTCGAAAACTTGAATCTGTCAGACGAGTCTAAATTCGAGACTACGTTCCCTCGCTCCGCTGGCCCAAAATCGAAATTCGCGGCTCGGAAAACGGGCCCGAGCTGAGCGTCTGCGAGACGAGAGCCCATGGCGAAGGAGATCGCGGCGACAAAAGGTGGCCAGGGCGAGGGGTTTCCATCGGTCTGCCGGTTGGTCCCGTCCCCGAGCAGCGTGGCCTCTATTTCCGTCGAGCCGGTCGTTTACTATCGGCAATCTGCATAAGCGTTTAACCGAAGCGAGGCTGAATCATACGCGCGAGAAGAATAGGAAGGCAGCCGAGGTGTTGGTGCGTGGGGGAAGGTTCCCGGCCGTAGAACCGTGAAACGGACGGAGAGCAGCGGACCAAGAGGAAGAAAAAGGGTGCAGAAGAAAGAGAGGAAGGTGGACCAAGAGGAAGGCGCGAAGCCGCTCGCCGATGGAGGCGAAAGTTTACGACGCGTCGCCTGGCAGAGTTACCGACGCTACCACGGAGGCTCTCCGCTCTTTTCCGCTCGCCCCTGCCCCTCACCCCGCTTTCTACCGGCCTCTCTCCGTCTCTCTTCCTCTCGCTATACACCTACGTAACAACACCTCGTACACAACAACCCGTCCCGGTGTATCCCGGTAACACTATACACCGTCCGGTGTAACAATGTGCCGGCCCGCTAGTAGCGGATCATTGGCCAGCCTCATCGCTCATTCTGCCGCGCGAGACTGTGTGCGTGCCACCATGGTCGCGGTGTGCGCGTGAAGTTTCGCGTGGAGCACGAGGGGTGGCGAAATTTTGTTTGTTTTCCCGCGTGGGTGGTGGAGGGTCGGTGAGTAGGCAGATCGGGAACGGATTTTGGTCTCGAGCATCGACAGGGTGCGTTTGCAGTGGTCGAGTGGACGCTTGTGTTACGGTTTTAGGGATACGAGGGCTTTTGTGAAATCCGTCGAGTACTTACTGCGAATCGACGTGGATCGTTTTGGGGTGTATTTGACTAATTAGGTTTAGGTGGAGAGCTGGGTATTAGGTAGGAATTTGAGTATCCAATTAGAATAGTGCCTTTGAGATTCGTTGAGAATTGGGAACCGATGTGCATTGTTTTGAGGTGTATTTGGTTTTTGGGGAGGAATTAGGTTAAGTTTTGGTGCAGGGCTCG
>NW_016986290.1:0-349 GCF_001483705.2 Eufriesea mexicana | reverse complement strand
CACCGAAGTGCGGTGTATAGCACAAAAGTCTAGGCTATCCTATTCTAACAACGCCAAACGTAACATAAACAAACGTAACATGACACAACCTAATGTGCCTAGACCACTATTGCTGACCTCGGCAGTGAAAAGCAGGCCGTGTTGTAGCACAGCAGATCGCAGGAGCCCACCGAATAGCAGTGAACAGCACAAAGGTCAAAGAAGCTCTGACAAATCCTTCATAACCTAACCTGACGAAACGTAGCCTGACACAACCTAGCATGCCGAGAGCACAACTACTGGCCACCCCAGAGAAAGGCAGAACATGTTAGAGCATATAGGAGCAGAGTGGTCCACCGAATAGCAGCGT
>NW_016986289.1:0-299 GCF_001483705.2 Eufriesea mexicana | reverse complement strand
TCCATACATCCATACATCCAAACATGCATGCACACATTCATTCGTACATCCATACATTCATACCTACATACATCCATACATGCATACATCCATACATGCATACATCCATACATCCATCCATCCATGCGTCCATCCATCCATACATCCATACATCCATACACACATCAATACACAGATCCATACATACACACATTGATTCATCCATACACACATCCATACCTACATTCTTACATGCGTCCATTCATACATCCATTGATACATCCATTCAAACATCCATACGTACATCCATGCACACGTCC
>NW_016986288.1:0-527 GCF_001483705.2 Eufriesea mexicana | reverse complement strand
CATGCCTAGGCAACTATTACTGGCCTTCACGGAGCCAAGCAGAACATACTGCAGAGCAGTAGGCCGCAGAAGTCCACCGAATAGCACTTTATAGCACAAAAGTCAAAGCAATCCCAACCTTATATACACAACATTAACATAACCAAACGTAACATTACCCAACACAACGTACCGCGGCCACTTTTGCTGCCACCCTCCCCCCCAGCATCATGCAGAAAATATTAGAGGGCAGTAGGCCGCTGAAATCCATTGAACCGCAGTGTATAACACAAAAGTCGTGGCTATGCGAACCTAATCCAAGCTAACGTACACCTACCGAACGTAGCCTAACTCAGCTTAAAGAGCCGCCTCCCCCCCCCCCACAGGGCCAGGTAGAATATAGTAGTATACAGTGGAGCGCAGATATACGCGTACAGCTGTGGCTAGAGCAAAAGCCTAAG
Source organism: Eufriesea mexicana (assembly GCF_001483705.2). NCBI lineage: Eukaryota > Metazoa > Arthropoda > Insecta > Hymenoptera > Apidae > Eufriesea > Eufriesea mexicana. The sequence goes on along the minus strand of NW_016986288.1, from coordinate 87 downwards.
CTATCAAGTCTTAACCTCACCAAGCGTACAATAAACGAACGTAGCCTTACTCAATATAACGTCACGAGAACGATATTGCTTGTCTCC
>NW_016986287.1:0-806 GCF_001483705.2 Eufriesea mexicana | reverse complement strand
TGCAATATTATAGAGTCTGTCTGGATAATTCAATTTTATTTACATTTTCGACTAATATCGTCGCGAGCTAGCTTTCTTGTAAAAAGAAGGAGGAAAGATACTATTGCCGTGCAACAGCCATTACTATGCTATAGAATCTGCCTCGAAAATGCAACCTTATTGGCATTTTCGACTAATATCGTGGTGAGCTGACATACCTGCATAAATAAGGAGAAAAGATTCTACTGGCGAGCTATAGCCATTGCAATGCTACAGAATCTGGCTGGAAAATTCAATATTATTAACATTTTCGACTAATATCGTGGTGAGCTGACATACCTGCATAAATAAGGAGAAAAGATTCTACTGGCGAGCTATAGCCATTGCAATGCTACAGAATCTGGCTGGAAAATTCAATATTATTAACATTTTCGACTAATATCGTGGTGTGCTGACATCATTGCATAAATAAGGAGAAAAGGCTCCTTTGGCACGCTATAGCCATTCCAGTGCTATAGAATCTGACTGGAATATACAACGTTATTGACATTTTCGGCTAATATCGTGGTGAGCTAGCTTTCTTATATAAATAACTAGGAAAGATACCACTGGCGTGCTATAGCCATTGCAGTGCTATAGAATCCGCCAGGAATATTCAATGCTATTGACGTTTTCGGCTAATATCGTGGTGGGCTAAATTTCTTGTATAAATAAGGAGGAAGGATACGAATTGGCGTGCTATAACCATTGAAATGCAATAGAATCTGCCTCGAAAATTCAATTTTAATAACAATTTCGAATAATTTCGTTGTGTGGTAACTTTCGTG
>NW_016986286.1:309-524 GCF_001483705.2 Eufriesea mexicana | reverse complement strand
CGACTATTATCGCGGTGAGCTAACTTTCTTGCATAAACAAGGTGGAAAGATTATATTGGCAAGTTATAAGCATTGCAATGCTATAGAATCTTGCTGGAAAATTCAATTTCATTGGCATTTGCGACTAATAGCATGTTGAGCTAACTTCCTTGCAATAGTAAGGAGGAAAGATCCTTTTGGACAGCTATAGCCATTGCAATGCTGCAGAATCGGGC
>NW_016986286.1:0-272 GCF_001483705.2 Eufriesea mexicana | reverse complement strand
CTAATACCGTGGTGAGCTACCTTTCTTGCATAAACAAGGCGGAAAGATTATATTGGCAAGCTATAAGCATTGCAGTGCTATAGAATCTTGCTGGAAAATTCAATTTTATTGGCATTTGCGACTAATAGCATGTTGAGCTAACTTCCTCGCAATAGTAAGGAGGAAACATCCTTTTGGACTGCTATAGCCATTGCAATGCTATAGAATCGTGCTGGAAAATACAATTTCATTGACATTTTCGATTAATATCGTGGTGCGCCAACTTCCTTGTA
>NW_016986285.1:0-725 GCF_001483705.2 Eufriesea mexicana | reverse complement strand
CTTGCTCAGCGGAGGCCAGCAGTAGTGTTCGCTGCACGTTATTTTCTGATAGGTTTGGTTTGGTTAAGTTAAGTTTGGGTTAGTTAGGAGAGGGAAGCTTGTACTTTAGCGCCATCGTCTGATATTAGGTGGTTTTTTGCGCCCTACAGAACTCTATTGCTTTCGGTTTGGGTCTGGCAAGCCCAGCAAGAGTGGTCTCGGCAAGATAAGATGAGTCAGGCTGTGTTCGGTTTGTTTGGGTTTATCTACGCTTTGTAAGGATACATTTAACTTTTGTGCTGTACGTTGGATCTCTGCGCTCTTCTGTGCTCCAGTATGTACTGCTTGGCTCTGGGGAGGGCAGCAAAAGCGGTCCCGGCACGTGGAATTTAGAGAGGTTACGTTCGGTTATGCTATGGTTGGTTATGTTAGGGGAGGATAGCTTTGACTTTAGTGCCATTGTCTGCTATTAGGCTGATTTCTGCTCCCTGCAGTGCTATAATGTCTTCAGCTCGGCTCTGGGAAGGTCAGCAAATATTGGTCCCGACAGGTTACGTTGACTTAGGTTACGTTCGGTTGGGTTGCCTTAGGATAAGTTTGTTCAGCATAGCTTTAACTTTTGTGCTTCACACTGCTGTTTAGTGGATCTCTGCGATCTGCTGTGCCCTAGTATGCCCTGCTTTGCTCTGTGGAGGGCAATAATAGCTGTCTCGGCACGTAAGGTTGAATTAGTCAATGTTAGGGTA
>NW_016986284.1:0-288 GCF_001483705.2 Eufriesea mexicana | reverse complement strand
GTGGTCAGCAATAGTGGGCGTGACATCTCAGGTTTACTTAGGTTGCGTTGGGTTACGTAGGGTCTGGACGTGATTGGCAAATCCACTGCTGTTCGGTGGATTTCTGCGCCTGGCTGTGCTCTGGAATATTCTGCTTGGCTACGGGGATGCTAGAAGTATTTGTCTCGTCATGTTAGTCTGAGGTACGCTGCGTTTTGCTAGGTCCCGTTTGGTTAGGTTAGGAGGGGATGGCTTAGACTTCTGTGCTATACACTGCTTTCCGGTGGATTTCTGCGCTCCACTGTGTCC
>NW_016986283.1:0-553 GCF_001483705.2 Eufriesea mexicana | reverse complement strand
CAGTGTACAGCACAAAAGTTAAAGGTAACCTTACCAAACGTAACCTAACACAACCTAACAGAACGTGGCCTGACCCATCGTAACGAGCCGAGACCACTGTTGCTGGCCTTGCCAGGGCCAAGCTGAGGTTGAGAGTACTAGAGCCCTGCAGGGCGATGGAATCCACCTAATAGCAGACTACGGCACTGAAGTCAAACCATCCTCTTCTAACCTAACCAATCGTAACATAACCGAACGTTAGATAACTCAACCCAACTTGCCGCGAGCGCTATTGCTAGCCTCCCTATAGCCAAGCTGGACATACTCGAGCACACCAGAGTGCAGAAATCCTGCGGAAGGCAGTGTACAGCACAAAAGTTAAAGCTATCCTGAACAAACTTAGCATAGGCCAACCAAACCGAACGTAACCGGACACAACATAAAGTGCCGAGACCACTATTGTTGGCTATCCTACAGCCAAGCTGTATATGTTAGAGCACTGTAGGGCGCCGAAATCAACCCTATAGCAGGCTATAGCATTAAAGTCGAAGCTATACACACTTAACCTAAGCAA
>NW_016986282.1:0-826 GCF_001483705.2 Eufriesea mexicana | reverse complement strand
GGAGGAAGGATCGCATTGGTTTGCCATAGCCACTGCATTGCAATAGAATCATACCGTAAAGTTCAACTTTAATGACATCTTCTTCTAATATTGCGGTGAGCAAACCTTTCTGCGTAAATAAGGAGGAAAGAATCTATTGGTTTGCTATAGCCATTGCGTTGCAATAGAATCTGCCAGAAAAGTACATTTCCACAGACATTTTCGACAAATATTGAGGTGAGCAGAGTTTCCTGCGTAAACAACGAGGTAAGACTCTATTGGTTTGCTATAGCCATTGCATTACTATGGAATCTGATTGAAAAGTTCAATTCTATTGACATTTTCGTCTAATATTGTGGCGAGCAAGATTTTCCGCATAAATGAGGAGGAAAGATTCCATTGGCTTGCAGTAGCCATTGCATTGCAATAGAACCTGACGGAAAGCTCATTATCGGCTAATATGGTTGTGTGCAAACTTTTCGGCATAAATAAGGAGGAAAAATCGAATCGGTTTGCTGTAGCAATTGCATTGCAATAGAATTTGACAGAAAAGTTCAATTTTATTGACATTTTCGTCTAATATTGTGGCGAGCAAGATTTTCCGCATAAATGAGGAGGAAAGATTCCATTGGCATGCTATAGCCATTGCATTACTATGGAATCTGATTGAAAAGTTCAATTCTATTGACATTTTCGACAAATATCGTGGTGAGCAAAATTATCTGCATAAATAAGGAGGAAAAATCGAATCGGTTTGCTGTAGCCATTGCATTGCAATAGAATTTGACAGAAAAGTTCAATTTTATTGACATTTTCGACAAATGTTGTCGTGAGCAAACTTTTCTGC
>NW_016986281.1:0-606 GCF_001483705.2 Eufriesea mexicana | reverse complement strand
GGAGCTACCCAAACGTAACACGATCAAAATGAAAATAACCAAACAAAGCCTAACTCAACCTAAAGTGCCGCGACCGCAATTCCTGGCATACCCAGAGACAAGCAGGACATACTAGGGCACAGTAGAGTGCAGACATCCACCGTAGCGCAAAAGTTAAAACTATCTTTACCAAGCGTACCCTAACCCAACCTAACCGAACGTCTCCTGACTCATAATAATGTGCCGAGACGACGCTTACTGAGCTAGCCAGATCCAAGCCGAAAGCATCAGGGCACTGTAGGGCGCAGAAATCCACCTAACCGCAGACTAAGGCTGTCAATCCTATCCACTCCAAGCGTAACCAATCGTGACATAACCAAACCTAGCATAACTCAGCCTAACGTACCGCGACCACTATTGCTGACTTTCACAGAGCCAGGCAGAACAGGTTGGTCTGGAGTAGAACGTAGAAATCCATAGAACCGCAGCGTATACCAGAAAAGTCAAACCTACCCAAACCCCATCCAAACCAACAAAACATATCCAAACATAGCCCAACTTTATTCAACGTGCCGAGAATCGATGTTGCTGCCGTCACCAGTGCCAAGCAGAATAAACAAGAGCACA
>NW_016986280.1:0-648 GCF_001483705.2 Eufriesea mexicana | reverse complement strand
AGAAAACCAAGAGGGATTTTTCTGCATTTTTATGTGAAATAGGTACTTCAACACGTTATTAGTCGAAAAAGTCAATATAAATGAACTTTCAAGACAAATCCTTATGAATTGCTATAGCTATAGAAAACCAAGATGGTTTCTTCTCCTTTTTTATGTAAGAAAGATAACTCAAGACTTTATTAGGCGAAAATGTCAATAGAATTGTGCTTTATTTTCAATTTCTCATGAATTGCAAGAGCTATAGCAAACCAATAGAATTTTTTCTCCTTATTTAAGTAAAAAAGCTAGCTCACCGCGCTCTCAGCCGGAAATATCAATATAATTGAAACTTCCAGACAAATTCTACTGAACTGCAATGGCTATAGCAAGCCAATACAATTTGCTCTCCTCATTTATGTAAAAGAGCCACCTCACCACGATATTATTCGTGTATGACAATATAATTGACCTTTCTTGTCAAATTCTTTTGAATTGAAATGGCTATAGGAAACCAATAGAGTTTTTCCACCTTATTTATGTAAAAACTTAGCTCACCGCGGTATCAGCCGAAATCGTCAATATAATTGAACCTTCTTGCCAAATTCGATTGAACTGCAATAGCTATAGCAAAGCAATAGAATTTTTTCTCATCATATATATGTCTACAAG
>NW_016986279.1:0-917 GCF_001483705.2 Eufriesea mexicana | reverse complement strand
TAGGCGATCGCCGGAGGAAGATTGACAGAGCCAAAACTCGGCAATGGGACGAGATCCCCGCGAAGCTCGAAAGCGATCTGTGGGGACGCACCTATAAATTAGTAATGGGGAAGCTAAGGGCATGGATAGGGTATGAACCACGAGCTCCTGCGACGTGTGATCGACACCCTCTTCCCGGTGCCGGCGGAGGATGGGGTGCAACCCGTTGCAGTGCGAGCGGAACTGATCGGATGGTCCGACGAGCTGGGTGTCTCGTGCGAGTAGTTGGGCCGTGCGGTCGTTAGGATGGCGGCGAGGAGCAGCGCCCCCTGCCCGGACCGCATCCCAGGCCGAGCCTTTGCACTGGCTGTGGAGGCGTGGGGTGTCAGTTTGCGACGGCTGTTCTACAGCTGCCTCAGGACCGATCGCTTCCCGGCATATTGAAGGAGAGCCATGGTCGTGCTGATTGCGAAACCAGGGAAGCCGCCGGAGTCTCCGAAGGCATACCGGACGATGTGCCTGCTCGACGAGGCGGGCAAGCTCTTCGAGCGCCTTCTGGCTGCCCGCCTCCGAGAGCATTTCACGGACGTGTGTCCCGATCTCAGCCTCAGCCATTTCGGATTCCAGCAGGGTCCGTCGACGATCGACGCGATTTTTTAGCGTGTTTGTACCCTTTCGGAGACTGCCGTTGACTGGGGCGGGGTGGTGCTGGCGGTCGGTGTGGGTATTGCCAAAGCCTTCAACACCATGCCCTGTTCCGCCATCCGGTATGCCCTGTTGTAACACAGGGTCCCCCAATACATGATGGCGGAGATAGGCGACTATATGGCGGAGCGCTCGATCGAGTATCACGGGCGGTTCCCGCCCGTCGTGCAGGCGACGGACTGCGGGGTTCCACAGCGATCGGTACTCGGGCCGATCCTCTGAGACCTCGTGTA
>NW_016986278.1:0-956 GCF_001483705.2 Eufriesea mexicana | reverse complement strand
TGGAAGCTGTCCTAGCCTAATGTCACCAAACATATCATAACCGAACGCGACTTAACTGCGCCTGACGTGCCTGGACCTCTGTTGCTGAACTCCCAAGAGCCAACCAGAGTATACTAGAGCGCAGTAGGGCGCCCAAGCTCGCCGCACTTCAGTGTAAAGCATAAGAGCCAGAGTTATCCTAACCTACCGTTACCTAACATTACCTTTCCAAACGTAGCATAACTCAACGTGCCGAGGCCACAATTGCTGGCCGCGCCCAGAGTCAGGCAGAGCATATTACAGCACAGTAGTGAGCAGAAGTTCCCCGAATATCAGATCATAGCACAAAAGTCAGATACACATTGGCCTGACCTAACCAAGTGTAACCAAACTAGAGCTAACATGCCGCGACCAGTATTGCTGTCCATCACATTGCCACGCGGAATATATCAGAGGAGGTCGGAGAGCAGGAATTCATAGAATCGCAATGTAGAGCAGAAAAGTCGAAGCCATCCAAACCTAACCAATGCTAACGTAACGTAATCAAACGTATCTTAACTGAAACTGATGCGCGGAAACCACTATTACCGGCTTCCCCAGAGCCAATATGATCATACTGCAGCGCAGCAGATGTTAGAAGCCGACGGTATTCCTGTGCGCACCACAGAAATTAAAGATATCCTAACCCAACACAGACCAGCCTAACAAAACCAAACGTAACCTAACCCACCGTAGTGCGCCGTGGACACATTTCTTGCCTTCCAGGTGCAAAGCAGAGCATAATAAATCACAGTAGTTCCCAGAAATCCGCCGAAAAGCAGTGGGTAGCGTGGAAGGCGAAGCTGTCGTAGACTAACGTAGCCAAACGCAACACAGCCGAAGGTAGCGTAACTCAACCTAACGGGCCGAGTCCGCTATTACTAGCATCCCCAGAGCCAAGCCGAATATACTAGAGAGCAGTACAGTGCAGTAATCCG
>NW_016986277.1:0-510 GCF_001483705.2 Eufriesea mexicana | reverse complement strand
GAGATACCAACAATAGCTGTCGTGGCGCGATAGGTAGAGTTCGGTTACGTTTGGTTGGGTTAGTTTCGGATAAGTTTGGTAAGAATGGCTATAACTTTTGTGTTTTATAAGGCTATTCGGAGCTGGCTATTCGGAGCTTTTTTGAACTCTACTCTGCTCTAATGCGCTCTGCTTGGCCGTGGGTAAGCCAGCTGTATATGTCGCGGCTCGCTACGTTTAGTTATTCTACGTTTGTTTACGTTACGTTGGGTCATGTTAGGTAAGGATAGCTTCGACTTTTCTACTTTACACTGCGATTCCATTGATATGTGCACTCTACCCTCTGCTATTATGTTCTGCTTCGCTCTGTGGAGGCCAGCTATTCTGGTTTCGTCATGTTAGTTTTAGTTAGTTTCCGTTCGCTTATGTAAGGTTGCGTTGGGTTAGGTTCGGATAGCCCTGACATACGTACTCAGCACTGATATTATATGGACTAATGTGCTCAACTCCGCTCTATCATGTTCTGCCAGT
>NW_016986276.1:0-435 GCF_001483705.2 Eufriesea mexicana | reverse complement strand
TGTAGCACACCATGAGGATCTTTCCTCCTTATTCATGCAAGAAAGATAGCTCACACGATATTATCCGAAAATGTCAATAAAATTGAATTTTCCGTTCAGATTCTATAGCATTGCAGCGGCTATAGCTCGCCAATAGAATCTTTCCTACATGTTTCTGCAAGAAAGCTTGCTCACCAGGGTATTAGTCGAAAATGTCTATATAATTTAATTTTCAAATCTCTTTCTATATCATTGCAATGTCTATTGCACGAGAATAGAATCTACACTGCTTATTTCGGAAAGAAAGGTAGCTCACCACGACATTATTCGGAACTGTCAATAAAAGTGAACTTTCCTGCCAGATTCTATAGCATTGCAAAGCCTATAGCACGTCAATAGAATATTTCCTCCTTATTTATGCAAGAAAGGTAGCTCACACTATATTAGAAGAAAATG
>NW_016986275.1:0-1051 GCF_001483705.2 Eufriesea mexicana | reverse complement strand
GCAGAAATCCACCGAATAGCTGTGCATAGCATAAATGTCGAAGCCACCCGAACAAAACGTTACTTAGCGTAACCTATCCTAGCATAACATGACCAATCCAAACGTGATTTACTATCACTGGCCTCCCGATAGACAGCAGAGGATATCACAGCAATGCAGATCGCAGGTATCGGCCGAATTGAAGTGTACAGCGCAATAGTCAAAGCTAAAATTTCCAGGCATAACCAAACCAAGCCAAGCCAAACGTACCGTAGCTAATACTAACGTGCCGAGGCCACTATCGCTGCCCTCCTCATAGCAACGGAGAACATGTTAGAGGAGACCAGAGCGCAGAAATACATAGAATCGCAGTGCATAGCACAAGAGTTGATGCTACCCTAACCTAACATAGCCAAACGTAACATAGCCCAACGTAGCCTAGCTGAACCTAACGTGCCGAGTCCAATATTGCTTGCCTCTCTAGAGCCAAGCAGAACATGCTAGAGCAAACTAGTGAGCAGTAATCCACGGTAATGCAGTTTATAGTGCAGTAGTCAAAGATATCCAAACATAACCTAACCAAACTTGGCACAACCGAAAGTAACCTAATTCACGCTATTGTGCCTTGACAACGATTGACGACCTCCCCAGAGGAAAGCAGGACATATTAGAGGAGAGTAGATAGCCGAAGTCCATAGGATGGCAGTGTGTACCACAAAAGTCAACGATATCCTAGCCTAACCCAAACGATCCAAGACTAGCCAAGAATAACCAGACACAACCTAACCCGCCGAGTTCACTATTTCTGGCCCCCAGAGCAAAGGAGAGAGTATTAGTTCACAGTAGAGCGCCGAAAACCAACGAATAACAGTGTATTGCACAATTGGCAGATCCATCCTGACCAAACCAGATATATCCTAACCTAGCCAAACGTAGAGTAGCTAAACCGAACAGGCCGAGACCTCTATTTCTGGCATCCCCAGAGCCATGCAGAACATATCGCAGCAAAGTAGAGCACAGAAGTCAACCGAATAGCAGTGTATAGCACAAAAGTCAAAGCCATCCAAACAAA
>NW_016986274.1:323-1394 GCF_001483705.2 Eufriesea mexicana | reverse complement strand
TACGACATTACCTAACCCAACCAAACGTAGCCTAACTCATCATAACATTCCGCGACCTCTATTCATATCCTCCGCGGAGCAAAGCAAAGCATATTAGAGCATATTAGTGCGCAGAAATCCAATAAAAAGTAGTGTATCGCACAGAAGTCAATGTAACCTGTCCTAAGCTAGCCAATCGTAGCATTTACAAATTAAACATAAATTAGGCGGACACGACGATACCGCTACCTCTGGCCTCCGCAGAGACAAGCAGAATGTGCTATAGCACAGTCGAGCGCATGAATCCAACCCATTGCAGAGAATAGCACAGAGGCCGTGGATATCCTAACTTAACCAGACTTAACCTAACCGTATGAAACGTAGCATAGCTCAAAGCTACGTGCCGTGACCACTGCTCCTGTCCTCCCCAGGGCCAAGCAGAATGTTGTCGAGCTCTGTAGATCACAGAAATCCACCGAATAACACTGTATAGCACGAAAGTCGGGGCCACCCTAACCAAACATTGCCGAACATGGCCTAACCAATCATAACATAGCCCAAACTAACGTGCCACGTCAACTATTGTTCGACTCCATAGAGAAGAGCGGATCATTTTAGACCACAGTGGAGCACAGAAATCCACAGAATCGCAGTGTATATCAAAACAATCGAAGCTATCGCAAACTAACCAAAGTTAACATGACCATACCAAACGTCGACTAGATCAAAGTAACGTGCCGCGACCACTACTGCTCGTCATCCGAGAGCCAAGCAGAATATACTACAGCACGGCAGAGCGCAGATATCCACCGCAATGCAGGGTAAAGCACAAAAGTTAGACACACGCAGACCTATCATGTCCCAAGCTAACCTATGCAAACGATGTACAACTCAGCATATCGTGACGAGACAGATATTGCCGTCCTCTCCAGAGCCAAGCAGACCGTTCTAGAACACATTAGAGCGCAGAAATCCACCGCATCGAAGTGAATAACAGAAAAATTGAAGATAACCTAACCTAACCTGACCTAACATAACCTAACGGAATGTAGCGTAACTCAACACAGCGTGACGCGACCACTGCTGCTGGCC
>NW_016986274.1:0-270 GCF_001483705.2 Eufriesea mexicana | reverse complement strand
AAAGCCAAGCAGAATATGTTAGAGCACGGTAGGTCACTGGAATCCACCACATAATAGTGTATAGTCCGAAAGTCAATGCTGCCCTAACCAAACTTAACCTAACCTAACCAAACCTAACGTGACTTAACTCAAACTAACGCGCCACCAGCGCCACTGCTCGTCTCCACAGGGTCGAACGGAGTAGAGTAGAGAAACGCAGAGCGCGGTAATGCAACGGATAGCCGTGTAATCCGCAAAAGTCGAAGTCGCCTATCCTAGCCTAGCCAAACG
>NW_016986273.1:0-623 GCF_001483705.2 Eufriesea mexicana | reverse complement strand
TACCCTGCTTGACCACGTGAAGGCCAGCAATGGTGTTCGCTGCTCGTTAGGTTGCGTTAGGAAACGTTAGGTTTAATTATGCTAGCTTGTGTCAGCTTTGGGTAGCATTGACTTTCATGGCGTACACCGTTATTCGGTGGATTTCAGTGCTCTACTATACTCCGACCGACTTTGTGAAGTCCAGCAATATCAGACGCGGCCCCTTAAGTTTTGTTAGGTTACATCTGTGTATGCTACGATTGGTTTGTAGGTGACAGCTTTGACTTGTGCACTATACACAGTTTTTCGTTGAATATCTGCGCTGCACTGTGCCCTAGTATATTTTTCTTGGCAATGGGGATTCCAGTAATAGTGGTCTCAGCACGTTAGGTTAAGCTAGGCTACGTTTGGTTAGGTTATGGACGTTTGGGTTAGGTTTGAATGGCTTTGCCTTTCGTGGTACGCACTGCTATTCCGTGAATTTCTGAGCTCTGCTACGTTCTACTATAATCTGCTAAACTCTGGGATAGGCCAGTAATAGTGGTCGTTGCGCGATATGTTGAGCTATGTTACGTTCGGTAGTGTTACGCTCGGATAGGTAACGTAGGAAACGTAACGAATCGAGGTCACAGTTGTTGACCTCC
>NW_016986272.1:0-428 GCF_001483705.2 Eufriesea mexicana | reverse complement strand
GCTGTAGGCATTGCAAAGCTATAGAATCTTCCTGGAAAATTCAACTTTATCGAAATTTTCGACAAACATCCTGGTGCGATAACTATCTTCGATATATAAGGAGGAAAGAGTCAATTCACGTGCTATAGTCGTCGCAATGCTGTAAAATCTGGCTGGAAAGTTCAATTATATTGACATTTTCGACTAATACCGTGGTGAGCTACCTTTCTTGCATAAATAAGAAGGAAATATTCAATTGGCGTGCTATAGCCATTGCGTTGATATAGAGTGTGTATGGAAAATTCAAATTTATTGACATTTTCGACTAACATCGTGGTGAGATGTCTTTCTTGCATATATAAGGAGGATAGATTCAATTCACGTGTTATAGCCGTCGCAATGCTATAGAATCTGCCTGGAATGTTCAATTTTATTGACATTTTCGACTA
>NW_016986271.1:0-354 GCF_001483705.2 Eufriesea mexicana | reverse complement strand
CTATCTTAACCAGTCCCAAACTAACCTAACATGTCCAAACGTAACATACCTACAACTGACGCCCCGCTACCACCATCTCTGGCCTCCCCGGAGGCAAGCAGAACATGCTAGAAGAGAGCAGAGAGCAGAAATCCGCCGAAAAGCAGTCTATCGCTCAAAAGTCGGGCCTTTCCTGTCCTAACATATCCTAACGTGAAATATATAATGGTAACCTAACTCAACCTAACGTGCCGGGACCACTATGACTGTCCTCCCCAGGGTGAAGCAGAGTATAGTAGAGCACAGTAGAGTCCAGAAGTTCGTAGAATAGCAGTGTTGAGCACAAAAGTAGGTGATGTCCCAACCGTAACCAAC
>NW_016986270.1:0-1380 GCF_001483705.2 Eufriesea mexicana | reverse complement strand
ACAAACCAAACGTCTCTATACTAACCTATCGTGCCGAGGCCGATATTACTGGCTTTCGCATGCCAAGCAGTGCACACTAGGGTAGATTAGGGCTAAGAAATCTACCGAACAGCAGCGAATACCATGAAAGGTAAATCTATCCAATCTTAACCTAAACAAACGTAACGTAACCAAACGTAACCTGACTCAACATAACGGGAGGAGGCAACTATTACTGGCCTCCCCAGAGTCGAGCAAATTATAATAGAGCAGCGAAGAGCGTAGGAATCCGCCGAATAGCAGTGTATAGCACAAAAGTCGTAGCTACCCTATCCTACACTCTCCAAACGTAGTTTAACCAAACGCTATATAACTCTACATAGCGCGCCGAGACCAATATTCCTGGCCTCCCCAGGTCCAAGCAGAGCATACTGTAGCACTGTAGAGCGTTGAAATCCACCTAATAGCAGTGTGTAGCACAAAATTCAAAGATATCCTCTCCTAACGTATCCAAACGAAGCATAGCCGAACGTAGCCGAACTGAACGTAACGTGCCAAACCCAAAGCAACCAAACTTAACCAAACGAAACCTATTAAACCTAACGCAACCGAACGTGCAGCGACAGCTTTTGCTGGCCTCCCGGGAGTTGCTCTGGGTGTAGTAGAGCAACGTAGAGTGCAGGAATCCGCCCAAGAGCAGTGTATAGCACAAAAGTGATAGTTATCCAATCCTAACCTAACCAAACGTAACATACCCAAACGTAACCATCCCCAACCTAACGCGCCTAGACCAATATCTCTGGCCTCCACATCGTCAAGCAGAACACATTGGAGGAGAATAGAGCGCAGAAGTCAATAGAATAGCAGTGTATATCGGAAAAGTCAAAGCTGTGCAGATCTAACCCAAGATACCATAACATAACCAAACGCAACCTAACTCAACCTAACGTGCCGATGCCACCATGTCTGTCCATCCCAGTGGAAATCAGGGCATATTAGAGCACAATAGAGCCGAAAAATCCACCGAATATCAGTGCACAGCACAAAAGTCATAGTCATCCTCTCCCAACCTTATGAATCGTAACGTTACCAAACGTATCCGAATAGAACCTAACGTGCAGCCACCACCATTGCTGGCATTCACAGAGCCAAGCAAAGAATATTAGACCAGGGTAGAGCGCCGAAATCCATGGAATCGTGTTGTGCAGCAGAAAAGTCAAAGGTACCCAAACCTAACCCAAATTACCGTAACACAACCTAACGTGGCGGAACTTGACATAACGTGCAACGGCAACTATTTCTGGCCTCCCCAGGGACCAGCAGTACATATTAGAGCATAGCAGGGCGCATAACTCAAGCGTATCACTGTGCAAAGCACAAAAGTCTATGCTGTCCTATCCT
>NW_016986269.1:0-546 GCF_001483705.2 Eufriesea mexicana | reverse complement strand
ATACATACATCCATAAATACATAAATACATACATCCATACACACATCCATACACACATCCATAGATGTATCCATACTTATATCCGTACATGCCTCCATACATCCATCCATACATGCATGCATACAAACGCACTTCGATGCACGCATCCATACATCCATACATATATACGTTCATACATTCATCCATATATCCATACATACATCCATACATACATACCTTACATACATCCATACATACAACAATGCATACATCCATGCATACATCCATTCATACATTCACACATTCAACCATACATCCGTTCTTCCAGCCAACCATACTTCAATCTATGCATACTTCCAAACATCCATACAGCCATTCATCAATACATCCATCCATCCATACATCCGTCCTTCCAGAAACCCATCCATCCATACATACATCGATACATAAATGTATCCATCCATACATCCGTTCACCAATCCATCATTCCATCATTATATCCATACATAGATCAACACATACATCCATCCATTCATGCATCCATGCATATATAAATCCATACATCCA
>NW_016986268.1:0-1630 GCF_001483705.2 Eufriesea mexicana | reverse complement strand
ACATCCACTGTTTTGCTCTGGTGTGGCCAGCAATAGAGGCCTCAGCCTGTTAAGTTAAGTCTCCCTACGCTCGGCTTGGTTAGGCTAGGGCTGGTTCTGTTAGGATGGCTCTGTCATGGCTCTGTCTTTTGTGCTATACACTGATATTCGGTTGATATGCTCCGCTCGAATCTCGGGATGCCAGCAGTAGTGGCCGTGGCACTTTAGGCCGGGTAACGTTACGTTCGGTAAGGATAGGTTTGGCTCAGTTTGGCTAGGATAGCCTCGACTTTCGTGCTCTACACTATCGTTTCGTACATTCCAGCCATCTGCCGTGCTCTACTCTAATCTGCTAGACCCTGGGGAGGCCAACAATAGTCGTCGCTGCACGTTACGTCGAGTTTGGCTACGTTAGGTTAGGTTACGTTCGTTGGGTTAGGTTCGGATATCTTTGAATTTTCCCATGTTCACTGAGACTCTACGGATTTCTGCTCCCTACCCTTCTCTAATACGTCCTGATTTCCTCTGGAGCGGTCAGCAATAGTTGACTGTGCACATTATGCTGAGTTAGGTTACCCTTGGTTTTGTCATGTTCGGTTAGGTTAGGTCAGGATATCTCTGTCTTTTGCACTCCAAACTGCAATTCGGTGGATTACTGCGTTCTACATTCCCCTAGTACGTTCTGCTTTGCTCTGGAGAGGCAAGCAGTAGTGGACTAGGCACGTTAGGATGAGATTGGCTACGTTTTGATACGTCACGTTTGGTTAGGTTAGGATATGGTAGCATGAACTATTTTGGTATGCACTACGATTCTATGGATTTCTGCGCTCTAGTCTCCTCTAATGTGTCGGGCCTTTCTCTGAGAATGGCAGCAATAGTGGTCTTGGCACGTTGGGGGGAGACAGGCCATGTTTGGTTACGCTAGGTTTGGTTAGGTTAGGGTACGATAGCTTTGACTTTTGTGATATACACTGCAATACGGTGGATTTCTGCGATCTACTGTACCGTAGTGCCTTCAGCTTGGCTCTGGGAAGGCCAGTACCTCTGTTCCGGGCAAGTTAGGTTGAGCTATGTTAAGATCGGCTTGGTTAGGTTTTGTTAGGTCCGATTAGTTTGGCTTAAACGTTTTTGCTGTACACTGCTATTCGGCCGATAACTGCGATCTGCATTTCTCAGCTATCCTCCGCTTGTCTTTGGGAAGACCAGTGATAGTGGTCGTGGCACGCTTGTATGTGTTAGGTCACGCTTGGTTAGGTTACATTAGGTAATGTTTTGCAGGTATGGCTTCGATTTTGCTATGCACCGCTGCTCGTTGTATTTCCGCGCTCTACTGAATGTACTCTAGTACATTCAACTCACCTATAGGGAGGCCAGTAGTAGTGGTTTCGCCACGTTGGGCGGAGATATGTTGCGGTCGGTTATTCGACGCTTGGTTTGGTTGGGATAGGATATATTCGGTTTTTGTGCCACACACTGATATTCGGTGGATTTCTTCGCTCTACAATGCTCTACTGTACTCTCCACGACTCTCGGGACGCCACCAATTACGGTTGTGGCACGTTAGGTAGAGTCAGGTTATGTTTGGTTGGGTTAGGTTGGGTTAAGTTTGGTTAGGATATATTTGACTTTCGTGCTGTACAAAGCTATTTTG
>NW_016986267.1:0-670 GCF_001483705.2 Eufriesea mexicana | reverse complement strand
ATGTTAGGTTAGGAAGGCTCGCATAGGGTTTCTTTGACTTTTGTGCTGTAAACTGCCATTCTGCGGATTCCTGCGCTCTATACTGCTCTAGCATACTCTGCTCGACTCTGGTGAGGCGGGCGATAGTGTACGTGGCACCTTGGTTTGGAGATATGTTATGATTGGTTATGCCACGTCAGGCAATATTTGTATAGGGTTGCTTTGACTTTCGTGCTGTAAATTGCTTTTCGTTGGATTACTGAGATCTACTGTTCTCTGCTGCATTCTGCTTTGCTCTGGGGATGCCATGAGCAGCGTTTGCGGCGCGTCACGATAAGTTTGACTTTTGTACTATGGTAGATTTCAGCGCTCCGCTGTGCTATAGTAATTTCTGTTTGTCTCTGTCGAGGCCAGCAATAGCAGTCCCGGTACGTTAGGTTGAGCTATGTTGCGTTCGGATATGTTACGCTTGGTAGGTTAGGATATGATAGTTCATACCTTTGTGCTATACAACCCTACACGCGGATATCTGCGCTATACTGTGTTCAAATATTTCCTGCTTGAGCCTGTGGAGGCTAGCAATAGCAGTCTCGGCCCGTTGAGTTGTGTTCGGTCACGTTTGGATACGTTATGATAGGTTAAGCTCGATCAGGTTTACTTATACTTTCTTGCTTTGCACAGATAGTCGGAG
>NW_016986266.1:0-599 GCF_001483705.2 Eufriesea mexicana | reverse complement strand
GTTACGTCTGGAGATATTAGCATTTCCAAGCACGGTACCTGGTACAATCAACAAGACAGCATTCTAGGCATGGGATTAACCTGTACAATGATGGATAGTACTCTATTGTAATTCTAGAATGACAAAACACTGACCCACTATCGCTCGTGACATTAACAACTCAAGAAACAGAAGTGAGTACAGTCATCATGAGAGAAATTTAGCCGTTGGTCTAATTTGTCCTGTGATAATTACTGTTAAATATTAATAGCAATTCTAGAATAACCAATGTATAGGACGGATACGGCTAAAGGTATTTTCATTTGACTGTACCGCTCTCAGTACATCCGCCAATGGAGCACTCTTGTCGCTCAATTGATATGTTCAGTAATGATTTAAGTTGTTTTGAAACACTGAAATGTCAAAGCACGGTCCCGCTATCGTTCGAGATATTTACAATTGACATAACCCTACAGTGCGCAGCCATCATGACATTATTGCAGCGGTTGGATTAATCTAGTCACTAGCGATCTAACTACCACGGTAGTTTCAGAATAATCAATGTATACTTCAGTTATGAATAGAGATACCTGCAATTCCCAGTACGGTGGTAGGTACAT
>NW_016986265.1:0-674 GCF_001483705.2 Eufriesea mexicana | reverse complement strand
TGGAATTCTGCGCCCTTCTGTGCACTACTATACTCTGCTCGAACCTGGGTAGGCCAGCAACAGTTGTCGCGGGACGTTATTTTGAGTTATGTTACGTTTGGCTACGTAACGATTTGTCAGATTAGGAGAGTGTGGCTATGACTTTTGTGCTGTACACTGCCTTTCTGTGGATCCTTGCGCTCTACCGTTATCTGCTATTCCCTGCCTTGCTCTGCGAATTCCAGAAACTAGTAGCCGCGGGACGTTAGGTTGGATTACCTTGCGTTCTCTTAGGTCACGTTTTCCGCGGATAGGTTAGGATATCTCTGACTTTCGTGCTATACACGTCCATCCTATGGTCCTCAGCGCTATACTTCCCCTAATATGCCTTGCTTGACGATGGGGAGCCCAGCAAAATTTGGCTTGGCACTCTAGTTAGGAATGGATTACACTTGGTTAGGTTAAGTTGGGTCAAGTTATGCTAGGATATCTTCTACTTTTCTGCCTTACACTTCAATGCGCCGCACTTCTGCGTTCTACAGTTCTCTAGCATATTCCGCTTGTCGCTGTGGAGGTGAGCAATAATGATGTGGGCACGTTAGGTAGAGTTAGTTACGATCGTCTATGTTACGCTTGATTAGGTTAGGGTAGGATGACTTTGACTTTTGCGCTATACACTGCTACGCGGTCGGACC
>NW_016986264.1:0-984 GCF_001483705.2 Eufriesea mexicana | reverse complement strand
GGGAAGCCGGCAATAGTGTTCCCGGCACGTTAGGTTTGGTTTTGCAACGTTTGGTTATATCATATCAGGCCTGCCTAGGTCAGGGTATCTTTGACTTCTGTGGTATACATCGCCAGTTAGTGGCTTTGTTCGATCTACTGTACGCTACTATACCCTGCTCGACTCTGGGGAGGCCGGCAATATTGGCCATGGCAGGATAGGTTGTGTCAGGCTACGTTCCGTAATGTTGCTATTGGTCATGTTAGGTTAGGGTCGCTTCGGCTTTTGTGCTATACACCTCTATTCGAAGCATTTCTACGCTCTGTATTGCTCTGCTCTGTTCTGCTTGACTCTAGGGAGGCCAGTAATAATTGTCTCGTCACGTCAGGTTGCGATATGATACGTTTAGTTAGTATTGGTTTGGTTGCGTTTGGTTAGAATAGCTCTGGCTTCTGCGTCATACACGTATAATCGTCGGATTTCTGCACGCTGCTGAGCCCTTGTATGCTCTGCTTGGCACTGGGGAAGCCTGTAATAGTGGTCTCGGCAGGTTGGGTCGAAATTGTGTACGTTTTGTTATGTTATGCTAGCTTTGGTTGGGTTTGTGTTGCATCAAATTTTCTGCTATTGGCCGCGATTCTAGGGATTCCTGCGCACAACTCCACTCTATTATGCTCTGCTTGGCTCTGCAGAGACGAGCGATATTGGTGGCGGCGCGTTAGGTGGTGTTAGATTACGTTTGGTTATGTTAGGTTTGGTTTGGTTAGGTTGGGATAGCTTTGACACAAGTGCTCATCACTGATAACCGAAAGACCTCTGTGCTATACTGTGCTCTACTGTACTCTGACACATCCTGCTTGGTTCTGTGGAGGCCAGTAACTGTGGCTCCGGCACGTTAGTTTCACGTATTTTACGCTTGGTTAGTTTGGGTTGGGACAAGTATGGGTAGCGTGGCCTTGACCGTTGTGCCATTCACTGTCATTCGGTCGAAGTCTGCGCTCTGCA
>NW_016986263.1:0-678 GCF_001483705.2 Eufriesea mexicana | reverse complement strand
GTATGGATGGATGAGTGTATGGGTGAATGGAATTATGGATGTATGGGTGTGTGGATGTATGGACGTATGGATGGATGCCTGTATGGGTGGGTGGTTGTGTGAATGTATGGATGTATGCATGTATGGGTATTTGATTGTATGGATGTATTTGAGTTATGTATGTATGGATATATTGATATACGCATGCATGGATGTACGGATGCAGGGATATATGTGTATGTGGGTGGATGAATGGATGAGTGGATGGACGGAAGAACGGATGTATGTATGGGTGTTTGTATGGATGTTGGATGTATGCATGGATGTATGTATGGATGCTTGTATGGTTGTATTTATGGATGTATGTATGGATGTATGTATGGATGTATGTAAGAATGTATGTATGTATGTAACGTATGGACGAATGTATGCGTGCATGTATGGATCTGTGTGCTGATGTGTGTATGGATGCATGGATGTATGGACGGATGGATGTATGGATGGATGGATGTATGGATGTATGCATGTAAGGATTTATGCATGTATGGATGTATGTACGGATGAATGTATCGATATACCTATGGACGTATGGATGGGTGTTTGTATGGATCGATGGATGTATCGTTCGATGGATGTATGGATGGCTGGATGTATGGATGGATGGATGTACGGATGTATGGATTTATGGATGTATGGCTG
>NW_016986262.1:0-244 GCF_001483705.2 Eufriesea mexicana | reverse complement strand
TATGTATGGATGTATGGATGAGTGGATGTATGTATTTATGTATTTAAGGATGTAATAATGGATTGATGGATTGGTGGATGGATGAATGGATGGATAGATGTATGGATCGACGTATGTATGGATGGATGGCTGTATGTATGGTTGGATGTATGCATAGATTGAAGTATGGTTGGACGGACGGACGGATGTATGGATGTATGTATGGATGCATGTATGTATGTATGCATGGATGTATGTATGGATG
>NW_016986261.1:0-815 GCF_001483705.2 Eufriesea mexicana | reverse complement strand
GCTGTACACCGACATTCGACGGATTTCTGAGCTCCACATAGCTCTAGTATGTCATGCTTGGCTCTGGGGAGGGAAGCAATAGCTGTCTCGGCACGTTAGGTTCAGTTATTGTATAAATGGCTATGTCCTGTTGGCTTGGGTTAGGTTTTCTGTAGCTTTGACTTTCCTGGTATACACATCGATTCTAAGGATTTCTGCCCGCTGCTCTCCACTAATGTGCTCCGCTTGGCTATTTGGTGGACAGCAATATTGTTTACGGCACGTTAGCTTGAATTATGTTACGTTTGGTTATTTTACGGTTGCTAGGGTTAGGAGAGGATAGCTGTGACCTAGTTCCTTTGCCTGCTATTCGGTGGATTCCTGTCTCCTACAGTGCTCTAATATTTCCAGCTTGGCTCTTGGCAGGCCTGCAACAGATGCCTCGACAAGTTATGGTGAGGCATGATAGGTTCGTTTCGGTTGGGTTGGGATAAGTGATGTCAGGATAGCTATATCTTTTGTGCTGTACACTGCTATTCGGTGGAGTTCTGCTCTCTACAGTGCTCTAGTACGTCCTGCTTGTCTATGTGGAGGGCAGCAATAGCGGGCGCGGCACGTCAGATTCAGTTCGTCTATGAATGGCTATGTTACGTTTAATGAGGCCAGGATAAGACAGTTTAGACTTTTGTGCTATACACTGTTGTCCGCGGATACCTGAGCTCTTCCGTGTGCTGATATTGCCTGCTTGTCTCTGACGAAGCCAGCAATAGTGTTCTTGGCACGTTAAGTTGAGTCATGCTACGTTTGGTTATGTTACGTTTGGTGAGGTTAGGATA
>NW_016986260.1:0-1832 GCF_001483705.2 Eufriesea mexicana | reverse complement strand
ACGTTCTAACCGAGCCCAAGCAAACGTAACCTAACAAAAACTAACGCACCGCAGCCTGTATTTGTGGCCTCGCCAGAGCATACTAGGGCATATTATATCACAGTAGTAAGCCAAAATCCACCAAATGGCAGCTTGAAGCTCTAAAGTTAAAGAAGTCCTACCCTAACATATCTAAACGTAACTTCACCAAACGTAACATGAATCAGCTTAACGTGCCATGACCACTATTGCTGACCTTCGCAGAGGCAATCATAATATACCAGAGCACAGTAGAGAGTAGAAATCCGATGCGTCGCAGAGTAAAGCACAAAAGTCAAAGAAACACTAACCTAACATGACCTAACTTGATCATACCATACGTAGCCAAACATAACATAATGCACCGACTCCACTCTTGCTGACTTCCCCAGAGCCAAGCAGAATATACGAGGGCATAGTAGAGAACACAAGTCCACCGCATTGCAGCGTGAAGGACAAAAGTCAAAGATATCCAAACCTAACCTGACCTAACTAAACCGAACGTATCGTAACCTAACACAACGTAGCTTGCCGATCCCACTATTGCTGGTTCCGCCCAGAGACAAGCTGAGCATATTAGGGCGCAGATGAGTGCGGAGGTAAGCCGAAAAGCGGAGTACAGCTCCAGAGTCGTAGCAAGCCCCTCCTAACCAAACCAATCGTGACGGGACCAAACCCAAGATAATTCAACCGAACGTGCAGCGACCACAAATACTGTCCTCCTCGAAGTCGTGCAGAGTACAGTCGAGCACATTCGAGTGCGGGAATTCACCGATTATTAACAGTCCATGCCAAGAAAGTCAGAGCTATCCAGGCACAACACAAACAGGCATACCCTTACCAAACGTAACCTAGCTAGACCTATCGTGCCGAGGCCACCATTGCTGGCCTACACAGAGCCAAGCACTGCACATTAGATCACAGTAGAGCCCAGGAATCTACCGAATAGCAGTGTATAGCACAATGGTCAAGGCAAACCTAACGTTACCCATGCAAACGTAACCTAGCCAAACGTAATCTAACTCTACCTAACGTGCCGCGACCAGTATTGCTGACCTCCCCGGAGCCTAGCAGAGCACATTAGAGCACAGTACAGCGCCGTAGATCACCGGATAGCAATATATGGCATAAAAGTCAATGCTACACCCTCCTGCCCTATCCATACGTAACAGAACCGAACGTTGCTTAAATCAAGCTAAAGTGCCGGGCCACTATTACTGGCATTCCCAGATACGAGCAGAGCAAAGTAGAACAACGTAGAGCGGAGAAATACGACGAATGGCACAGGACAGAACAGCGGTGCAGCGCCCAAAAGTCGAAGCTATCTCACCCTAACCTGACCAAACGTGACATTACCAAATGTACCCTTACACATCCTATCTAGCCATGAACACTAATGCTGGTCTCCCCAGAGTCCAGCAGAATACGGTAGTGCACAGTAGAGGGCAGAAGTACAAAGGATAAACGTGTTGAGCACATATGCAAAAGCTGTCCTAACCAAACCCAACCAAGCATTGCCTAGCGTAGCGTGACCTATCCCATGCTAGCGTTCCGAGACCTGTATTGCTGGCCTCCACAGAGCCAGGCAGATCATAATAGTGGAGTGTAGAGCGCACAAATCTATAGAAACGCAGTGTACGGCAGGAAAGTAGCAGATATCCAATCCATACCAGAGCTAACGTAACATAACCATACGTATTCTATCTCAACCTATAGAGCCGCGACAACCATTGCTGGTTTCCCCAGAGCCAAGCAGAGTATAGTAGAGCTACGCCGAGCTTAGAAAGCCTTCGAAAAGCAGTGTACAGCACAAA
>NW_016986259.1:0-567 GCF_001483705.2 Eufriesea mexicana | reverse complement strand
CCATCCTTTCACCCGCTCTACAGTTCACCCACCCATCCATTCATCCACCCGCACATACATACACACATACATCTATCGCTCCATACATCCATCCATCCATTCATCAACCCATCCAAACATCCATCGATCCATACATCCATCCATACTTACGTCCATCCACCAATCCACCCTACCATACATACATCCGTACATCCATCCATAAATACATTCATACATCCATCCATTCATTCGCCCATTCATCCATACACCCACACATATATACATACATCAATACATCCATCCATCCATCCATACATCCATACATGAGTACATCCATACATCCATACACTCTTACATCCATACATTCAAACATACATTAATCCATACATGCATACATCCATACACTCTTACATCCATACATTCAAACATTCATTAATCCATACATGCATGCATGCATACATCCATATATCCATACATCCATCCATCCATACATACATCCATACGTACATGCATACATCCATACATACACCCATACACACATCCATACATACATCCATACATACATCCATACACACATCCATACATACA
>NW_016986258.1:0-731 GCF_001483705.2 Eufriesea mexicana | reverse complement strand
GTTTGCTCAACACGATATTTGCCGAAAATGTCTATAAAATTGAATTTTCCATCCAGATTCTATGGCATTGCAACGGCTATAGCACGCCAATAGAGTCTTTCCTTCTTATTTACGCAAGAAAGTTAGCTCAACACGTTATTTGCCGAAAATGTCTATAAAATTGAATTTTCCAGCCAGATTCTATAGCATTGCAATGCCAAGAGCACGCCAATAGAATATTTCCTCCTTACTTATGCAACAAAAGATGGATCATAACAATATTAGTCGAAAATGTCTATAAAAATGAATTTTCCAGCCAGATTCCGTAGCATTGCAATGGCTAGAGCACGCCAATAGATTCATTCCTCCTTATTTATGCAACAAAGCTAGCTCAGCACGATATTAGTCGAAAAAGTCAATAAAATGGAGTTTTCCAGCCTCATCCTACAGCATTGTTATGGCCATAGCACGCCAATACAATATTTCCTACTTATTTCTGCAAGAAATTTCGCTCACCACGATATTAGTCGAAAATGTCAATGAAATTGTGTTTTCCAGACAAATTCTCTAGCAATGCAATGGCTACAGCACTCCAATAGAATCTTTCCTCGTTATTAATGCAAGAAAGATAGCTCACCACGATATTGGTCGAAAATGTCAATAAAATTGAGCTTTACAACCTGTTTCTGTAGCATTGCTATGGCTATAGCGCGCCAATAGAATCTTTCCAGCTTATAGATGCAAGAAAGTCA
>NW_016986257.1:0-839 GCF_001483705.2 Eufriesea mexicana | reverse complement strand
GTTTGGGTTGGTTAGGTAGAATCAGGTTAGGTCTGTGTATGGCTGAATCTTGCGCTATACGCTGCAGTGTGGCGGATTCCTGCGCTCTGCTGTGCTGTAGAATATTCTACTTGGAACTGTGGAGGCCACCAATGGTGGTCTCGGCACGTTAGTTTGAGTTATGCTATGTTTGGTTATGTCCTTTTGGTTTGGGTTAGGCTAGGATAGCTTTGACTTTTCTGATATACACTGCGATTCTATGGATTTCTGCGATCTGCTCTCCTCTAATATGTTCCGCTCGACCAGCCGTAGTGGTGGCGGCTCGTTCGGTTGTGTTAGGCTACGCATGGTTAAGTTACAATTGGTTGTGTCGAAATGGCTTAGCCTTGACTATTGTGCTACACACTGCTGCTCGGTGGATCGCTGCGCTCTACATTGCTCTACTACACTCTGCTCGCCTATGGGGATGCCAGAAGTAGCGGCTTCGACGTGTTAGGTTCAATTAGGTTGCGTTTTGCTGTGTTACGTTTGCCTTGGTTAGGATAGGATAGCTTTGACTGTTGTGTGATATACGCTGCTATTCGGTGGACTCTGCCCTCTACTGTTCTCAAGTATTCTCTGTTTGGCACTGGGGACACCAGCAGTAGTGTTCGACGCTCGAGAGTTTGAGTTATGCCACGTTTGGTTGGGTTATGTTGCTTAAGTTTGGTCAGGATAGCTTGGACTATTGTGCTCTACATCGCTATTCGGCGGATTCCTGCGTTCCACTGCGCTCGAGTATATTCTACTTGGCTCCAGGGAGGTCGGCAATAGAGGTCTCGGCACGTCAGGTGGAATTATGTTACGTTCGGTTGGGTAAG
>NW_016986256.1:0-1333 GCF_001483705.2 Eufriesea mexicana | reverse complement strand
AGGATGTCTTTGACACTCGTCTGGACTCTGCAATTCGGAGGACTTCTGCGCTCTACTCTCCCCAAATATGTTCTTCTCGGCGATGGGGTGGGCAGCAATAGTGGTCTCGGTCGTTATGCCGTGCCAGGCTTCGTTTGGCTAGGTTTGGCTACATGAGGTTGGGTTAGGGTATCTTTGACGTTTGTGCTTTACACTGCAGTGCGGCAGACTTCTGCGCTCCACTGCGCTTTAGTATATTCTGCTTGGCTGTAGGGGGTCAACAATAGTGGCCTAGGCACGTTAGGATGAGTTAGGTTACGTTTGGCAAGCTTCGGTTGATTTGGGCCAGGTAACGATAGCTTCCACTTTTCTGCTAAACACTGCGATTCTATGGATTGCTGCGCTCTTCCCTCCACTAATACGATCTGCGAGACTCTGTGGAGGTCAGCAATACTGGTCGCGGCACGTTAGGTTTGGTATGGTTACGAATGGTTTGGTCCGGTCCTGTTGGGTTAGGTTATAACAGCTTCGACTATTGTGCTCAACAGTAGTATCCTATGGACTTCTACGCTCTACTATACTCTACCATATTCTGATTGCCTTCGTGGACGCCAGCAATAGTGGACGTGGCACGTTACGTTTCGTTATGTTAGGTTTGGATATCATATGTCAGGTTAGGTTTGGTCACCTTCTCCTATAATTTTGAGCCGCACACTCATGTTTGGAGGGTTGTTACGATCTACATTGCTCTGCCATACTCTGCTCTACTCGGAGATGGTCAGTAATGTTAGTCTCGTCACGATAGGTTGAGTTAGGTTACATCCGGCTACGTAACTGTTGGCTATCTTAGCAGAGGCTGGCTATCACTTATGCGCTAAACAATGCTTTTCGGCGGTTTTCTGCAATCTACTGTGCTCTAATGTGTTCAGCTTGGCTCCGGGAGGGCCAGGAATGGTGGTGTTGGCACGTTACGTTGAGTTAGGCTACGTTTGCTTCAGTTAGGTTAGGTCACGTTAGGTTAGCGTATCTGTGACTTTTGTGCCTTACACTGCAATGCTGCGGATTTCTGCTCTCTACTGTGCTCTTGTATGTTCTGCATGGCACTGTGGAGGAGATCAAAAACGGTCTCGGCACGTTAGGATTTGATAGCCTGCGCTTCGTTTGGTTACGTTAGGACACGTAAGGCTAGAATTTCTTTGACGTTTGTGTCATTCGCTGCTCTTTGGATGCATTCTGCTCTCTACTGCAACCTCTTAAATTCTGCTTGGCTCCGGAGAATTAAGCAGTAGTAGTCTCGGCACGTTAGGTTAAGTTAGATTGCGTTTGATCATATTACGTTTGGACTGGTAAGGAT
>NW_016986255.1:0-517 GCF_001483705.2 Eufriesea mexicana | reverse complement strand
AGTATCTGGCTGTACTTGCCATTGTATTGCAGGCGATAGGCGATCTAATCACCAAGCTATGGCGGCTTATAGGTATTGGATAGACTTATTCTCTGTCAAGTAGATGATGCTGTACTTGCCATTGGTTGAAGACGTGAGGCGACCTTTTCTACAAGCTACAACGGATTACAGATTTTGAATAGACCTATCCTCTTGCAAGTAGATGGCTGAACTTGCCATTGGATTGAAGGCGTCAGGCGATGCATTCACCAAGCGACAGCAGATTATAGACCTTGAATAGACCTATTCTCTGGCAAGTAGACGGCTGTACTTGCCATTGTATTGAAGGCGGTAGGCGATCTATTTACCATGCTATAGCAGATTATAGATTTTGAATAAGCCGATTCTCTGACATGTAGAAGGCTGTACTAGCCATTGGATTCAAGGCGTTAGGCGATCTATTCGCCAAGCTGTGACAGGTTATTGATTTTGAAAGGACCTATTGTCAGGCAAGTAGATGGCAGTACTTGCCATTGGA
>NW_016986254.1:0-564 GCF_001483705.2 Eufriesea mexicana | reverse complement strand
TACACCGATATTCGGTGGATTTCTGCGACCTGCTCTGCTCTAGTATGTGCTGCTTGGCCCTGGACGGGCCAGTAGCAGTGGCCGCAGCATGTTAGGTAGTGTTAGGTTAGGTTTGGCTATTGTACGATTCGTTAGGTAGGCAAAGCATAGCTTTGATCTTTGTGCTGTATACAGCTATTCGTTTGATTTCTGCGCCCTGCCGTGCTCTAGTATGTTCTGCTTGGTTCCGGTAAGACCAGAAATATTGTCCCCGGCATGTCTGTTTCAGTTCGGGAACCTTCTGCTATGTTACGTTTGGATAGGTTAAGATAGGTTAGCCTTGACTTTCGTGCTGTGACCTGCGATTCTGTGGAATCTTGCGCTCTGCTCTCCTCTAATATGTTCTGCTTGGCCCTGGAGAGGGCAGGAATAGAGGTCTCGTCGCGTAAGGTTGAGCTGTATTGCGTTAGTTTGCGTTATGTTTGGTTAGGTTGGAATATTGTAACTCTGAATATCCTGTTGTACACAGCTTTTCGGTTCATGTCTGCCCTCTGCTAGGCTCTAATAATTTCCGCTTGTCTCTGG
>NW_016986253.1:0-595 GCF_001483705.2 Eufriesea mexicana | reverse complement strand
TCCAGGAAGATTCTATAGTGTTGCAATGGTAATAGCACGCCAATAGGATCTAACCTCCTTATTCATGCAATAAAGTATGCTCACCACGAGATTGGCCGAAAATGTCAAATTACTTGAACTTTCGAGTCAGATTCTACAGCATTGCAATGGCTACAGCACGCCAAGAGTATCTTTCCACCTTACTAACGCAAGATAGTTAGCTCACCACGATATTAGACGAAAATGTCGACAAAATTGTATTTTCCAGGCGCAATCTATATCATTGCAATGGCTATAGCACTCAAAAGGCATCTTTCCTCCTTACTTACGCACGGAAGTTAGCTCACCAAGGCATTAGTCGAAAATGTCAACAAAATTATATTTTCCAGCCACATTCTATATCATTGCAATGGCTATAGCACTCAGAAAGCATCTTTCCTCCTTACTTATGCAAGGAAGTTAGCTCACCACGATATTAGTCGAAAATGTCAATAAAATTGAACCTTCCTACCAGATTCTACAGCATTGCACTGCCTATAGCATGCCAACAGAGTACTTCCTCCTTATTTATGCAAGCAAGTTAACTCACCACGATATTAGTCGAAAATGTCAATAA
>NW_016986252.1:0-531 GCF_001483705.2 Eufriesea mexicana | reverse complement strand
GATAGCTTTGACGTTTGTGCTACGCACTGCGGTCCTTTGGATTTCTACGCTCTACTCTCCTCTAACTGGCGCTGCTTGTCTCTGTGGAGGCCTGCAATAGAGGTCGCGACACGTTAGGTTGAGTTAGTTTACGTTTGGTTAGGTTAGGTTAAATTGGATTGGATTAGGGTAGCTTCGGCTTTTGTGCTCGACACTGATATTCTGTGGACCTCTGTGCTCCACTCTGCTCAATCGTACTGCGCTTGTGCTTGCCTCTGGGGACGCCAGCAATAGTGTTCGCGGCACGTAGGATTTGGATATGATACGTTTGGTTAGGTTAGCTTAGCTAAGGTTTGGTCAGGGTCCTTTGACTTTTGTGCTATTCACTGCAATGCGGACGATTTCTACTCTCTGCTGTTCTCTAGCATATTCTGCTTGGCTATTCGTTGTACAGCAATAGTGGTCTCGGCACGTTAGGTTGAGATACGATACGTTTGGGTTTGACGTGTTTGCTCAGGTTTGGACAGGATAGATCTGACTTTTGAGCCATAG
>NW_016986251.1:0-796 GCF_001483705.2 Eufriesea mexicana | reverse complement strand
CCAAGGGCCATGCAGAACATATTAGGGGAGAGTAGTGCGCAGGTATACATAGAACCGCAGTGTATAGCAGAAAAATCAAAGCTATCCGAACCTTACCAATGCTAACACAAACTAGCCAAACGTAACCTGACTAAACCTGACGTGCCGCGGCCACTATTTACGTAAGTAACTCGTCGAGACAGCTACTGCTGCCATCCCCAGAACCAAGCAGGCCATACTAGAGCACTGTAGAGCCCAGACGTTCACCGAATAGTCGTGTACAACACAAAAGTGAAAGCTATCCAAACCAAACTTAGCCTATCGCCACCTAAACTAACGTAACATGACACAAAGTAACATGCCGAGACCGCTATTGTTGGTCTCCCCAGGGCGAGCCTGAAGGTATTAGTGCAATGTAGGGCGCTGAAATCCATCTAATAGCGGACAATAGCACTAAAGTCTAGGTATCCTCTCCTACCCTAACCAATCGTAACGTATGCAAACGTAACCTAACTCAAACTAACATGCAGCGACCGCTATTGCTGGCCACCACTGAGCCAAGCAAATCACAACAGTGGAGTGCAGATCGCAGAAATTCATAGTACCGCAGTGTATATCAGAGAAGTTAAAGCTAACCAAACCTAATCCAAACGAACGCAACATAGCCAAACATAGGCTAACACGACCTAACATGCCGAGACTGGTCTTGCTCCTCTCCCCAGCGTCAAGCAGGAAATACTGGAACACAGAAGACCGCAGAAATTCAACGAATTGCAGTGTACAGCTCAATAGTGAAAGCAAACCTAACCAAACTTAG
>NW_016986250.1:0-627 GCF_001483705.2 Eufriesea mexicana | reverse complement strand
TCTCTATCACGCCAATAGCATTTATCCGCCCTACTTATGCGAGGAAGTTTGTTCACCGTGATACTAGTCGAAGGTGTTAATAAAATTCTCTATTCCATTCAGATTGTATTACACTGCAATGGCCACAACACGCCAAAAGGGTCGTTCCTCCTTATTTGTGCAAGAAAGCGTGCTCACAACGATATTAGTCGAAAAAGTCAATGAAATATATATATCCAGTCAGTCTCTATTGCATTGCAATGGTTATAGCAAGCCAAAAGTGTCTTTCCGAATTATTCATGCGAGAAAGGTTGCTCACTATGATATTATTCGAAAATGTCTACAAAATTGAACTTTCCAGTCAGATGCTATTGCATTTCAATGGCTATAGCACGCCAATAGGATTTATCCTACTTATTTATGCGATGAAGCTTGTTCACCAGGATATTAGTAAAAAATGTCGATAGAATTGGACTTTCCAGACAGACCCTATTGCACAGCAATGTCTATAGCACGGCAATAGGATATTTCCTCCCTATTTACGCGAGAAGGTTTGCTCACCACGATATAAGCCGAAAATGTCATTAAAATCAAACTTTCCAGACAGATTCTATAGCATTGCAATGGATACAGCACGCCGTTAGGACC
>NW_016986249.1:0-465 GCF_001483705.2 Eufriesea mexicana | reverse complement strand
GCGCTTTACACTGCAATGAGGGTGATTCCTGCGCTCCACTGTGCTCTAGTACATTCTGCTTGTTTCTCTGGTGACCAGCAATAGTGGTCTCGTCCTGTTAGGTGGAGCTACGTTACGTTAGTTTATGTTACCTTTGGCTAGGTTAGGATAGGCTGCTTTGACTTCTGTACTACGCACGTCTATTCCGTGGTTTTCTGCTCTCTAGCATGCTCTAATATGTTCTGCTTGGCACTGCGGTGTCTAGTAATAGTGGTATCGGCACTTTAGGTTGGGTTATGTTACGTTTCGTTAAGGTTGGTTAGGAAGGCATGGTAAGCGCTTCCTTGACTTGCGTGCTATACACTGTTATTCGGTGTATTTCTGTGGTCTCTTGTGCTCTTCTGCATTCTGTTTTACTCCGGAGATGCCAGGGGCAGCGATCACGGCACGTCATGTTGGGTTATGCTGCGTTCGATTAGGTTAGAT
>NW_016986248.1:0-951 GCF_001483705.2 Eufriesea mexicana | reverse complement strand
ATTCGGTTAATTTCTGCTCCCTGCTGTGCTCTCGCATGTCCAGCTTGGCGCTGGGGATGGCAAAAGTAGCGGTCTCGGCACTTTGGTTTGAGTTATGTAACGTACGGTTCTGTTACGGTTGGTTAGGTTAGGAGAGGATAGCAACGACTTTAGGGATACAGTCTGCTATTAGGAGGATTTCTGCTCCCTGCAGTGCATTAATATTCATAGCTTGGTTCCGGGAAGGACAGCAATGGTGGTGTCGGCACGTTATGGTGAGTAAGGTTACGTTCGACTAAGGTGGGTCAGCCTAAGTTTCGTCAGGGTAGCTTTAACTTTTGTGACGTACACTGTTATTCGGTGGATTTCTACGCTCTACTGTGCACTAGGATATCCTGCTTGTCTCTGGGGAGGCCAGTATGTGCAGCCGCGGCAGGACGGTGTAAGCCAGTATACGTTTGGTTATGTTACGTTCTGATAGGTTAGGATATGATAGCTTAGACCTTTAATCTACTTACTGTTATTCGATGCATTTCTGTGCCACACATTGCTCCACCATACTCTGCTCTGCTCACGGGACGCCAGAAATGGTGGTAGCGGCAAGTTGGTTTGAAATATGTTACGTTTGGTTAGGTTAGGGTACGTTGCGTTAGGTCAAGATAGCTATGACTGTTCCGCTACACACTGCTATTCTATGGAATTCTGCGCTCCTCTGTGCGCTATCGTACCCCGCTTGTCTCTGTGAAGCCGGGAATAGTGCTCCCGGCACGTTAAGGTGAGCTATGATGCGCTTTGTTACGTAAGGTTTGGCTAGGATTTGTTAGGGTGACTCTGACTTTTGTGCTATATACTGGAATTCGGCAGATTTCAGCGTTCTTCATTTCTTTGCTAAACCCCGTTCAACTCTCCTGAGGTCAGCAATAGCGGTCGTGGAGCTTCAGTATGGGTTACGTTACGTCTGCTTTCGCTACG
>NW_016986247.1:0-582 GCF_001483705.2 Eufriesea mexicana | reverse complement strand
TTTGTTAGATTAGATTAGATAAAGTTTGGTTAGGATGGCATTGACTTTTGTTATACACGAATAAATTTTGTTATACACCCCTGCTGGGCTGTAATACATTCTTGTTGGATCTTGGGAGGCCAGCAATAGTGATCTCGGCACGCAAGGTTGACTCGCTTCGCTTGGCTAGGTCCGGATACGTTTGGTCAGTATAGCTTTGACATTTGTGGTGTACACTGCTACTCGGTCGATATCTGTTCACTGCATTGCTTTCCTAGCGTCTGCTTGTATCTGGGGAGGGCGGCAATAGTGTTCCGGGCGCGATAGTATGAGTTAGGTTACCTTCGGCTATGTCACGTTTGGCTACATTAGGATACGAAGGCCTTGACTTTTACGCTACACATTGTTACTCGGTGGATTTCTTCTTTCTGCAGTGCTCTAGTATATTCTGCTTGACTCTGGGCAGTCCAGCAATAATTGTCTCATCACGTTATGTTTAGTTACACTTCCTTTGTATAGGTTAGGTTAGGTCATGTTAGATTGCTGTATCTTCCACTTTTCTGCTTTGCACTGCAAAGCAGTGGATTTCTGCGCTCTATATAC
>NW_016986246.1:0-1030 GCF_001483705.2 Eufriesea mexicana | reverse complement strand
AACTATAGCGGTATCGGCACTTACCGTTGAGTTTGGTTACGATGGGTAAGGTTAGGTTAGTTCTGGTATTGTTTGGTTACCTTTGACTCTTTTGTAGTACAATACAATGCGCTGGATCTCTACGCACTACTGTGCTCTAGTACATTCGGCTTGTCTCTGTGGAGGCCAGCAATAGTGGTCTCGGCAGGTTCGTTTGTGATACGTTACGTTTGGGTATGTCACGTGTGGTTTGGTTGGAGCGGATAGATCTGACTTTTCTGTAATACACTTCCATTATATGGGCTTCAGCGCTGTACTCTCCTCTAACATGTTCTGCTTGGCGAAGCGGAGGCAGGCAATACTGGTCTAGGCACGATAGGTTGCATTTGGTTGCGTTTGATTATGTTAGGTTTGGTTTGGTTACGATCGGTTAACTTTGACTTCTGTGCCCTACACTGCTATTCGGTGGATTTCAGCACTCTACTCTGCTCCATTATACTTTGCTGGACTCTGGCGAGGCCAGCAATACTGGTGGAGGCACGTTAGGTTTAGTAAGGTTACATTTGGTTGGGGTAGGTTAGGATGGCTTAGGTTAGAAGAGCCTTGACCGTTGTGCTCAACACCGATGCTCTGTGGACTTCTGTGTCTACTGTGCTCAATCGTATTGCGCTTGGCACTGTGTCGCCAGCGATTGTGGTCGTTGCACGTTGGGTTGTGCTACGTTACGTTTGGTTATGTTAGGTTTGTTTATGTTTGGCCTGGATATCTTCTACTTTTATGCTTTACACTCCAATGCGGCAGACTTCTGCGCTCTACTGTGCTCTTGAATATGCTGCTTGACTTTGGAGTGGCCAGCAATAGTGCTCTCGGCGCGATAGTATGATCCATGTTACGTTCGGTTATGTTAATTTGGGCTAGGTTAGGATACGGAGGCCTTGCCTTTTGCGCTATATATTGTTATTCGGTGGATTTCTGCTTTCTACCCTGTTCTACCATATTCTGCTTGCCTCTGGGGAGACCAGCAATAATTATCTCATCACGTTATGTTGAG
>NW_016986245.1:399-603 GCF_001483705.2 Eufriesea mexicana | reverse complement strand
GCAAGGAAGCTAGCTCACCACGAAATTAGTCGAAAATGTCAATAAAATTGAATTTTCCAGGCAGATTCTATTGCATTGCAATGCCTATAGCACGCCATTAGAATCAATCACACTTATATATGCGAGAAAGTTAACTCACCAGGGTATTAGTCGAAAATGTTAATGAAATTGAATTTTCCGGCCAGATTCTACAGCATTGCAATG
>NW_016986245.1:0-346 GCF_001483705.2 Eufriesea mexicana | reverse complement strand
AGCTCACCACGATATTAGTCGAAAATGACATTAAAATTGCACTTTCCAGCCAGATTCTATAGCATTGCAGTGGTTTTAGCTTGCCAATATAACCTTTCCTCCTTGTTTATGCAAGAAAGTTAGCTCACCACGATATTAGTCGAAAATATCAATGAAATTGAATTTTCAATGCAGATTCTATAGCATTGCAATGGCAATAGCACGCCAATAGAATCTTTGCTCCTTATTTATGCGAGAAAGTAAACTCACCATGGTATTAGTCGAAAATGTCAATAAAATTGAATTTTCCGGCCAGATTCTTTGGCATTGCTATGCCAATAGCTCGAAAATAGAATCTTTCCGCCTT
>NW_016986244.1:0-600 GCF_001483705.2 Eufriesea mexicana | reverse complement strand
TTAACAGGTTACAGATTTTGAATACACCTATTCTCTGGCAAGTAGATGGCTGTGCTTGCCATTTGTTGCAGTCGTTAGGAGACCTATTAACCAAGCTATAACAGATTATAGATTTCGAGTTGAAATATTCTCTGGCAAGTAGATGGCTGTACTTGCCATTGTATTGAAGGCGTTAGGCGACCTGTTCTCCAAGCTATAACAGATTATAGATTTCGAGTTGAAATATTCTCTGGCAAGTAGATGGCTGTACTTGCCATTGTATTGAAGGCGTTAGGCGACCTGTTCTCCAAGCTATAACAGATTATAGATTTCGAGTTGAAATATTCTCTGGCAAGTAGATGGCTGTACTTGCCATTGTATTGAAGGCGTTAGGCGACCTGTTCTCCAAGCTATAACAGATTATAGATTTCGAGTTGAAATATTCTCTGGCAAGTAGATGGCTGTACTTGCCATTGTATGGAAGGCGTTAGGCGATCTATTCACAATGCTATAACGGATTATAGATTTCGAATGGACCAATTCTCTGGCATGTAGATTGCTGTACTTGCCATTGGAATGAAGGCGTAAGGCGATGTTTTCACCAAGCTATAACGTACTATA
>NW_016986243.1:0-387 GCF_001483705.2 Eufriesea mexicana | reverse complement strand
TTATAGCACGCCAATAGAATCTACACTGCTTATTTAGGCAAGAAAGATTGCTCACCACCATAACAGCCGAAACTGTCAATAGTATTGAACCTTCCAGACAGATTCGATAGTATTGATATGGCTATAGCACGCCAATAGAATATTTCCTACTTATTTATGAAAGAAAGTAAGCTCATCTCGATATTAGTCGAAAATGTCAATAAAATTGTATCTGCCAAACACATTCTATAGCATTGCAATGGCTATAGCAGGCCAGTAGAACCTTCCTCCTTATTTATGCACGAAGGGCAGCTCACCACAATATTAGTGGATGATGTCAATAATATTGAATTCTCCAGCCAGATTCTACAGCACTTGGGCGGCTATATAACGCAAATAGAATCTTTC
>NW_016986242.1:0-339 GCF_001483705.2 Eufriesea mexicana | reverse complement strand
GCGTTAGGCGACCTATTCGCCAAGCTATAACAGATTATAGATTTTGAATAGATCTATTCTGTGACAAGTAGATGGCTGTGCTTGCCATTGGATTGAATGCGTTAGGCCATCTATTCACCATGCTATAACAGGTTACATATTTTGAATAGACTAACTTTCTGGCAAGTAGATGTCTGTACTTGCCATTGGATTGAAGGCGTTAGGCGATCTAATCTCTGAGCTATGGCAGCTTTTAGATTCTGATTAGACTCATTCTCAGGCAAGTAGATGGCTGGACTTGCCATTGGATTGAAGGCGTTAGGCGATCTATTCGCCTTGCAATATCATGTTACAGATTTT
>NW_016986241.1:0-324 GCF_001483705.2 Eufriesea mexicana | reverse complement strand
GACGAGTATACTCGTCATCGCTCGATTTTCGTGATGCATATAGGTGCGCACTGCCAAAAGGGGACTCCACAGCTAACTGGTTAAATGCGATTTTCGGTTATAGCGATGCTGGTGATAAATACAGGAAACAGTGCTCCACTTAACTTGGAATGTTCGGTCCTGGGGCAGTGACAGTATTCTAGTGGCTTTACAGTGGTACTAGTGACCAGTAATGAGTAATTCAATGCCCCATGGTAATTGACGTTTAATATATAATAATTTCTAAGTGGAAGATGACTGGGCAAATCGTGTTCCAGTGACTGGTACTAGTGACCTATAATGAGT
>NW_016986240.1:0-2401 GCF_001483705.2 Eufriesea mexicana | reverse complement strand
GAATGTCATCGGGTCGAACTCGATGATGTCGAACTGCGTGACAAAGGAAAATAGTGAGTAGAAAGAAAATTATTGGTACATGTATATGTATGATGATTTTTATGTAGAGAGAATTGCAAATGCTTTTGAAAATATTTCTTATTAATAATTTTATTATTTTCGAGACAGGAAAATAATTTTCTACCATTTTTTATTTCGTTTTTGACACGAATTTGAATTATAGTTAATTGGTACTACAATTTCTTGTGCATAAACTTTACACGTTACAATTTATCAAGGAGGAATTGGGAAATATATACATTACACATACCAATTTTATCGCTATTAAGGTAATTAACGGTGTAATAATAATATCAAAAATTAATGTCGATACGAGTATCGAATTAGAATAGGAATAACCTCTCCAAATTATCATCGCGTAACATGGCTGTATGTACCAACAGAGAATTATAATTTATACCTACAGAAGCAGGGGATTTTATAGTTTAAAATGGCGTTTGTTTCACTTCGATACCTCTTTTAGTTTCGGAGATATTCAAATTTAAGCGTGAGTGGAATTTCGAGTATTTCGTTCTCGCTGTCTCGCTCGCTCAGTCGGATCTCTCGCTCGCACACTCGGACCTCTCGCTCGCACAGTCGGTCCTCGCTCGCTCGCACGTGATGACCTACTCCACGTGCGTCACGTGTCAGTGGTCAGTGCCGGCCGCTGAGTCAGCGTTTTTTTTTACTATTACTACGCGCGACGTACGCGATTCTAGGAAAATAAGTGGGTCACGACGTTTCTAAGAATTCCAATCGCCATTCAGTTTTCCGAGACGCTATATCACACGCGATATCTCGGGAGTGGATTGAGATATCGAATTGAAACAAAATGGGTGTGACTGGGTGTATCGTTCTCTATCTCGCGAGTGCTTCTATTTTTAAATTTAATAGCTTTTCTTTTTTAGTTAAGTGTGTGCAATGTTCATATCACAGTAGTGTGTATTTAAAAAAAGATAAGAATTATATGGGGATAATATAGAGAATAAAGATTTTTCGTTTTTGGAAATGTCTATCTGTAAGACATTTAAACGAATTATAACAAAGCGATAAACACTACTAAGAATAATTTTATCATTCCAAAATTTATTAATACGAAATTCGTAATTAAAGAAAGTAGGAAATAAAAAACATTTATTATACTAATCTCAATTTTTGTAATGAACGATGTTTCATTTTCTCACGTGACAGGTACTCAGGGTTAGTCGGAAATTAATTCTCCAGGCGAGTATACTCGTCAAACATTATTAAATATTTAAACAGGCAGGAAAATAATATTTTTTTAGTTTAATAATAAAATAGTGATTTTTTGAAATGTATTATTTACACAGAATAATTTCTATTAAATTTCATGTAAATAGGAATAAACATATGTAACACGTGTCGCAGTATCAACAATGAAACGTGACTGAATGCACGAGAGTATGCATACATTTACCTCTGTCTGCGCCAACTTTGCCCTGTCAACCTTCTGCGCATCCGCGCACACGCTGAGTCTTGGCACCGGTAACTGTTGAGCAGCTTTCTCCTTTTCTTTCGCCTCTTTGTCTAAAATTCGAAATTGCACAGAATTAATGAACATTATCCTTTCGAAAAATCGCTTAAAGACCTTGGAATAACCATAAGAGATTAAATATAGTAAGCCACAGTGCAATCTGTACATTTTTGCCCACTCATCTTCTACTTAGGGGTTATATATTAAACTACGCTTACTGTGGGGCACCCTGTATATTTAACTACTCATTATAGGTCACTAGTACCAGTCACTGGAACACGATTTGCCCAGTCATCTTCCACTTAGGAATTATTATATATTAAACGTCAATTACCATGGGGCATTGAACTACTCATTACTGGTCACTAGTACCACTGTAAAGCCACTAGAATACTGTCACTGCCCCAGGACCGAACATTCCAAATTAAGTGGAGCACTGTTTCCTGTACTTATCGCCAGCATCGCTATAACCGAAAATCGCATTTAACCAGTTAGCTGTGGAGCCCCCTTTTGGCAGTGCGCACCTATATGCATCACGAAAATCGAGCGATGACGAGTATACTCGTCGATCATATCACAGAGTAAGTGTCGCTGTTAAAATATTGGATCAAAAAGATGAGTTTATTTTATAAAATTGACAATTTTATTACTAATATTTACTTATTTGGTTAACATCTATTCTCTTATTGGTTAGTTTTTATGGATATCTATGAATTTTAGCGACCGTCAAAAAATAGCTAGGTAACTTCGGACCAGCAGCCATCAATGGGCTCAGCGCCTGGTCAGCGTCACGCATTTGTCCCATGGCGAACCATCCCTGAAGGAACCCTATCATAAATCAGCTTTCCGACTTTTGCTTTTGCCCCT
>NW_016986239.1:0-294 GCF_001483705.2 Eufriesea mexicana | reverse complement strand
ACAGCAGTGTATGCCACAGAAGTTAAATCTAAACTTTCCTAACGTAACAAATCGTATCATTAAAAAACGTAACAGAACACATGGTAACATGCCGAGACCATCGTTGCTGTCCTCTCCACGCGAAGGAGACCATATTTGAGTACGGTACAGCGCAGAAGTCCACCAAATAGCAATGTATATCACAAAAGACGGAGCTATCCCATCCAAACCTAACCACACCTTACCTAACCTTATGTAGCAAAGCTCCACCTAACGTGCTGCGTCCACCATTCCTGGCGTCCCCGGAGACAAGAA
>NW_016986238.1:0-553 GCF_001483705.2 Eufriesea mexicana | reverse complement strand
GCTACTCCTGCCCTCCCCAAAGCCAAGCAGGACATACTAGAGCACAGTACAGCGCAGAAACTCATCGAATAGCAGCATACTGCGAATACGATGGAGTTACTCTGACCACACTTTGCTTAACCCTACCAAACCGAGCAGAACATGTCCCTACATAAAGTGCCGAGGCCTCTATTTCTGGATTTCCCAAAGCCAAGCTGAAAACATTAGAGCACTGTAGAGCACAGAAAGCCACCTAATAGCAGTCAATACGGCTAAAGCCAAAGGTATCATATCCTAACCTAACCAATTGTAACATACCCAAGCGTAACATAACACAACCTAACGTGCCGCGACCACTATTGCTGCCTCCTCAAGAGCCAAGGAGGACACACTTGTGTAGAGCAGGACGCAGATATCCATAGAATCGCAGTGCATATCAGCAAAGCCGTAGCTACCCAAACAAACAGATCATACGGAAGCGTAGCGTAGCTGAAACTAACGTGCCGAGACGGCTATTTCTGCCCTCTCCAGGGCCAAGCAGGAAGTACTGGAGTTCAGTGGAGCTAAGAAATAG
>NW_016986237.1:0-679 GCF_001483705.2 Eufriesea mexicana | reverse complement strand
GCGATATTGGTCGAAAATGTTAATAAAATGAATTTACCAGCCAGATGCAACCGCAGTGCAATGTATATAGCACGCCAAAAGTATCTTTCCGCCTTGCCTATGCAAGGAAGCTAGCTCACCACGGTGTTAGTGGAAAATGTCAATAAAATTTAATTTCCGGTCC
Source organism: Eufriesea mexicana (assembly GCF_001483705.2). Taxonomy (NCBI): domain Eukaryota; kingdom Metazoa; phylum Arthropoda; class Insecta; order Hymenoptera; family Apidae; genus Eufriesea; species Eufriesea mexicana. The sequence continues at coordinate 516 of NW_016986237.1, read as the reverse complement.
AGATTCTATAGCTTTGCAATGCCCAGAGCACGCCAACAGAATGCTTCCTCCTTATCTATGCAAGAGAGATAGCTCACCACGGTAATAGCCGAAAATGTCAACAAAATTGAATTTTCGAGCCAAATTCTACAGCATTGCAATGGATATAGCACGCCAAAAGTATCTTCCCTCCTTACCTATACAAGGAAGATAGTTCACCACATTATTAGCCGAAAATGTCAATAAAATTGTGCTTTTCAGCAACATTCTATAGCATTGCGACGGCTATAGCACGCCAATTGTATCTTTCATCCTTACTTATGCAATAAAGTTAGCTCACCACGATATTTGTCGAAAATGTCAATAAAATTGAATTTTCCAGGCAGATTCTATTGCTTTGCAATGCCTATAGCATGCCAGTAGAATCTATCCTCCTTATTTATGCAACAAAATTAACTCACCGCGATATTGGTTGAAAATGTTAATAAAATGAATTTACCAGCCAGATTCTACAGCAGTGCAATGGATATAGCACGC
>NW_016986236.1:0-1190 GCF_001483705.2 Eufriesea mexicana | reverse complement strand
TAATTCTCAGAAATTTGTAATTTCTTTGAAAAGTGTTTCTTCGAGAAACGGTGCTGCAGATGAGTATACGTGTTAAGTACTTACATTACATTCTTTCATTTGAATAAGTAAGACAGTCTAATTAATACTGTACAATGTAAGGGAATATAGACACAGAATAGATAAGAAATGTTGATAAGTGTCAACACTCGGAAGTCTGTACATGCCTAATTCAATGTTAATAGTGATTAATCACATAACCTATTTTGTAAGTGCACGTGTTTCTGCATAACCAATGATACGTATGGAAACCTCTTCAATAAAGTTTACTCGTGGAGAAGATAAATGTGCATGTACCACCAGTAATCAAATTTAAATAATCGCAAGTAGGTAAGGAGTCATCGACTATGGGTACATAGATATGTGATTTAATTAAACATCAGTTGCAATATTGAATTAACACAAGTCGGTAAGAAATTACGTCTATGTCTACAAACAAATATGATCTTACCCACCATCAGAAAACATAATTAAGTTATCACATGTCAATAAGAAATTATCGACTATGAGTATACAGAAAAGTGATTAACTCCACTATTAGTAATCATCTCCAAATTATTGGAAGTCGATAATATGTCATAGATAATGTATACATGGGATCGTGATCTTATCTACTATCAATAATCATACAGAATTATCTCAAGCAGAAAAGAAATTAACGACTATGAGTACACAGAAAGGGGATCATATTTAACGTTAGTAACCACATTTAAATTATCGTAAGTAGGGTATGTCATCGACTACGAGTACATAGAAATGTTATTTTATTTACTATCAGTAATCAAATTGAATTGACACAAGTCGATATGAAATTAAAGACTATGGGTGAATGCAAATGTGATCTAACCTACCACCAGAAATCATAATTAAATTATCACGTGTAAATAAGAAATTATTGACTATGAGTACATAGAAATTTGATCTTATTTACCGCCAGTAATCATATTTCAATTATCACATGTCAATAAGAAATTATCGACTATGGGCAAATGGAAAAGTGATCTTAATTACGGTCATTAACTATAATTAAGTTATCACATGTCGATAGGAAATTAACGACTATGGATACACAGAAAAGTGACCATATTTACCATCAGTAATCATTTTCTAATTATCTCCAGTCGATAAGATGAAATTGTATGTAGTTTCTT
>NW_016986235.1:0-570 GCF_001483705.2 Eufriesea mexicana | reverse complement strand
AGATGGCAGTACTTGCCATTGGATTGAAGGCGTTTGGCGGTCTATGCGCCAAGCCATAACAGACTAAAGATTTTGTATAGAATTATTCCCTGTCAAGAAGGTGGCAGTACTTGCCATTGTATAGGAGATCTATTCACCAAGCTATAACAGGTTATATATTTTGAATAGACCTATTCTCTGGCAAGTAGATGGCTGTACTTGCCATTGGATTGAAGGCGTTAGGCTATCTATTCACCAATCTATAACAGGTAATAGATTTTGAATAGACCAATTCTCTGGCAAGTAGCTGGCTGTACTTGCCATTGGATGAAGACGTTAGGCCATCTATTCTCCAAGCTACAACAGATTATATATCTTGAATAGGCCTATTCTCTGTCAAGTAGACGGCTGCAATTGCCATTTGATTGAAGGCGTTATTCGTTCTATTCACGAAGCTATTGCAGGCTGTAGACTTTGAATAGACGTATTTTCTGGCAAGTAGAATTGTGTACTTGCCATTGGATTGATGGCGATGGGCGACCTATTTAATAAGCAATAAGAGATTGTTGATTTTGAATAGTAATATTCTCT
>NW_016986234.1:0-369 GCF_001483705.2 Eufriesea mexicana | reverse complement strand
TGAATTTTCCAACCACACTCTATAACATTGCAATGTCTACAGCACGACAATAGAACCTACCCTCCTTATTTATGCAAGAAAGGCAGCTCACAACGATAACAGACGAAAATGTCAATATAATTGAATTTTCCAACCACACTCTATATCATAGCAAGGCTTACAGCACGCCAATAGATTCTACCCTGCTTATTTAGGCAAGAAAGACACCTCACCACCGTAATAGTCGAAACTGTCAAAAGTATTGAACTTTCCAGCCAGATTCTTTAGCATTGCAAAGCTTATAGCACGCCAATACAATCTTTCCTTCTTATTTTTGTGAGAAAGTTAACTCACCACGATATTAGTCGAAAATGTCAATGTAATTGAATT
>NW_016986233.1:0-368 GCF_001483705.2 Eufriesea mexicana | reverse complement strand
GGGTGGCCAGTAATAGTGGCATCGGCACGTTAGGTTGAGTTATACTACGTTCAGTTATGGTAGACTAGGAAGGCATGGTTAGAACTTCATCGAATTTTGTGCCACACACTGCCATACGGAGGACTTCTGTGCTCTGCGTTGCTTTACTTTACTCTGCTCGGCGTTGCGGAGGAGTTTAATAGTTGTCCTGGCACGTTACTTGGAGGTAGGTTGTATTTGGCTAGGTTAGGTTGGTCTATGTTTGGTTCGGACAGCTTTGACTTTCGTGCTATACACTGTTATACGGTGGAATTCTGTTGTCTAACGCGCCCCACTTTACCATTCTTGGGCCTGGGGATGCCAGCAGCAGTGGCCGCTGCTCTACCTCC
>NW_016986232.1:5128-5332 GCF_001483705.2 Eufriesea mexicana | reverse complement strand
TCGAGAGAACGTGGTCCGGGTGCGCGGCGCCGCGTGATTGTCGCGCGGCGTCCGCAGGGTGTGTGTGCGTTGCGGTGCGGTGGTATGCGTGCTGTGTGCGTCTGTAATCGACCCGTCTCGCACGCATGGATATGATCGTTTCGAGTGCGATCTCCCGTCTCGCCTGGAGGGAACTGCGGTTGCGTCTCGGGGTCGCCCTGGCAA
>NW_016986232.1:0-2472 GCF_001483705.2 Eufriesea mexicana | reverse complement strand
AGACCTTCGTGCTATACACAGCTGTTCGGCGGATTTCTGCATTCTGATGCGCCCTAATGTGTTCAGCTTGGCTCTGGGAGGGCCAGCAATAGTGGTATCGGCACGCCACTTTGAGATATGCTTCGTCTGGTTAGTTTAGGTTGGGTTAGGTTAGGTCTGGATATCCTCGTCTCTTGTTCTATACACTGCCATTCGGAGGATTCATGCGCTCTGCCGCGCTGTAGTACACTCTGCTTGTCTGTGTGGAGGCCAGCCATAGTGGTCTCGTCATGTTAGTTATGATACGTTTGACTAGGTTAGGATACGCAACTTTGACTTTTGTGCTTTACACAGCTATTCCGTGGATTTCGGTGATATACTGCGCTCTACTACATTCTTTTCGGCACAGGGGGGCCAGGTCCAGTGATCGCGGCACGACCGGTGTTGTTATGCTACGTTTGGTTAGGTTAGGTTTGGTCGTGGTAGGTCAGGATATCTTCGACTTTTGTGCTATACACTGTTATTCGGTGGACATCTGTGATCTACTGCGCTCGGCTACACTCTGCTTGGCTCAGGGGAGGCTGGGAGCAGTGGTCACGGCACGTTATGTTGAGCTATGCTGCGTTCAGTTAGGTTAGGTTAGGTCGGGTCAGGATAGTATGTCTACGACTTTTGTGGTACACATTCTTATTCGTCGGATTTTTGCACTCCACATGCACTACTATGCTCAGCTCCACTCTGGGGAGGCTATGAATATTGGCCACGGCACGTTAGGTTGGATTATGTTAAGATTGATAAGGTCAGGCTTGGCTATGTTTCGTTAGGATAGCTTAGTCTTTCTTGCCATACACGGTTATTCGGTGGGTTTCTGTGATTTACTGTGCTCTACTACATTCTGCTTGGCTCTGGGGACTCCAGGAGCAGTGGTGGCGGCGCCTTATTTTGAGATATTCTATGTTTTGTTTGGTTATGTTAGGACAGGTTAGGTTACGATACCTATGGCCCTTGTGTTATTCACCGCATTGCAGCGGATTTCTGCGCACTACTGTGCTCTACTTCATTCTGCTTCCGTACGTGGGCGCCAGCAATAGGGGTCTCGTCTTCTTAGGCTTCGTTGGATTACGCTTGGATATGTTACGTTTGGTGAGAATAGCATAGCACAGTTTAGTATCTCGTGTTACACACTGCTATGCGCGTATAACTGCTATCTACTCTGTTCCAATATTTTCTGCTTGTCTGTGGCGATGCAAGCAATAGTGGTCTCGGCACGTTAGGTTGTGTTACTGTATGTATGGTTGTGTTAGGTTATGCCAAGCTCAGTGTGGTTATATTTGGCTTACGTGCTCTTCACTGCTATTAGCTGGATTTCTGCGCCTTGCATTGCTCTACTATACTCAGCTCGAATCTGGAGGGACGAGGAATAGTGGTCGCGGCACATCAGGCAGTGTTATATTACGTTTGTTTAGTTTAAGCTAGGCTAATTTTGGATAGGGTACCTATGGCTTTCGCGCTGTACACTGTTATTCCGTATATTTCTGTGATCTACTGTGTTCTATTGCATTCTGCTTGACTCTGGTGAGGCGAGGAGCAATGTTCGCGGCACGTTGCGCTGAGATATGCTACGCTTGGTTAGGATACGTAAAGACTGGTTAGGTTAGGATATCTTCGACTTTTCTGCTATTCCCAGCAACGCGGTTGACTTCTGCGCAGTACTGTGCTCTAGTGCATTCTGCTTGCCTCTGTGGAGGCCGCAGTGGTGGTCTCGTCTGGTTAGGCTGAGTTGCGTTACGTTTGATTACGTTACGGTTGATTAGGTTGGAAGGGCTCTTTCACTTTTGTGCTATATACTTCTATCCGGTGGATTTCTGCGCTCTACATTACTCTGCTATAACCTGCTCGACTCTGGGGTCGCCATCAATAGTGGTCGTTATACGATAGGTTGAGATATGTTATGCTCGGTTTGGCTAGTTTTGGTTAGGTTTGGTTATGATGGCTCTGACAATTGTGCCATACACTGTTATTTGGTGGATTTCTGCGCTCTACTGTGACCTATCGCACCCAGCTTTGCTCTGGGGAGGCCATAAATGGCGGGCGCTGCAGTTTAGGTTGTGTTGGTTTACTCCTGGCTGGGTTATGTTCGTCTGGGTTAGGCTGGGATATCATTGACATTTGTGTTACGCACTGCAATCCTATGGATTTCGGCGCTCTACTCTCCTCTAGTATGTCCTGCTTTCCTTTGGGGAGGTCAGGAATAGTTGTCTAAGCACAATAGGATGATATAGGATTCGTTTGGGTTTGTAATGTTTGGTTGGGTTAGTCTAGGATATCTATGAGTTTTGCACTGTAAACTACAATGCTGTTAATTACTGCGTACTACTCTGCTCTAGTATGATCTGCTTGGAGAGGCCAGCAATAGTGTATTCGGCACGTTAGTTTGAGCAAGGCTACTTTCGGGTATGTTACGTTTGGCTATGTTAGGATGGCGTAGCATCA
>NW_016986231.1:0-2125 GCF_001483705.2 Eufriesea mexicana | reverse complement strand
TTAGGTTGAGTTCGGTAACGTTTGGTCAGATTAGGTTGGCTGAAGTATGGTTTGGATATCTTTAACTTTTGTGCTATACAGTGCAATGCGGCTGATTTCTGCGCTCTACTATTCACTAGTATACCCTGCTTGTACCTGGGGATGCCAGCAACAGTTGTCTCGCCACATTAGGTTGATTTAGGATACGCTTTGTTATGATAGGCTTCGTTACGTTTGGATGGGGTAGCATTGAATTTTGTCCTTTACACTGCTATTCTGTCGTTTCCTGCGCTCTACTGCGATCTAGTATTTCCTGCTTGACACTGGTGAAGCCAGTAATAGTGGTCGCGGCACGTTATATTGTGTCATGTTACTTTCGGCTTGGTTTGGTCAGGCTAAGTTTTGTCAGGGTAGCTTTAACTTTTGTGCTGTACGCAGCTATTCGCTGGACTTCTACGCTATACTGCGCTCTAGTATGTCCTGCTTGGCTCTGCGGAGGGCAGCAACAGCGGTCCCGGCACGTTAGGTTGGGTCAGGCTATATTTGTCTATGTTACGTTTGTATGGGTTAGGACTGCGTAACTCCGGCTTTTCCGATGTACACGGCGATTATATGGATTTCTGCGTTCTGATCTACACTAACGTGTTCCGCTTGACTCTGGGGAAGCCAGAAATAGCGGTCGCGGCTCGTTTGGTTGAGTTAGGGCACGCTTTGTTATGTTACGGTTGGTTATGCTAGGAGAGGATAGCTTTGACTTTAGTGCTATTGTCTGCTAGTGGGTGGATTACTGCTGCATACATAGTTCTAATGCTTTCAGCTTGGCTCTGTGAAGCCGAGCGGTAGTGGCCTCTGCACGTTGCGTTGAGTCAGGTTACGTTCGGTTAGCTTGGGTCAGCATAAGTTTTGTCAGGATAGGTTCAACTTCTGTGCTGTACAGTGCTATTCGGTGGATTTCTGCGCTCTACTGTGTTCTAGTATATCCTGCATGACTCTGAGAAGGGCAGCATTGGCTGTCTCGGTACGTTAGTCTGAGTTATGCAATGTTTGGCTATGTTCAGTTGGCTTGAGTTAGGCTTGGGTAACTATGACTTCTGCGATATGCACTGCGATTATATGGACTTCTGCGTTTCACACTCCACTAGTGTGCTCCGCTTGACTCTGGGGAGGGGGGCAGAAATAGTTGTCGCGGCACGGTAGGTAGAATTAGGTTACTTTTGGTTATGTTACGGTTGATTGTGGTTATGTTAGGAGAGGATAGCTTTGACTTTAGTGCCATAGTCTGCTATAAGGTGGAATTCTTCTCCCTACAGTGCTTTAATCTTTTCAGCTTGACCCTGGGAAGGCCAGCAATAGTGGTCTCGGCACGTTATGTTGAGTCAGGTTACGATCGGTTGAGATGGCTTAGGCTAGGTTTGGTCAGGATAGCTGTTACTTTTGTGCTGTACACTGCTATACGTTGGATTTCGTCACTCTACTGTTTTCTAGTATGTCGTGCTCGGCTTTGGGGAGTGCAGCAACAGCGTTCTCGGTACGTCAGGTTTAGCTAGGCTGCGTTTGGCTATGTCCTGTTGGTTTCGGATAGGTTTATGTAGCTTAGACTTTTTTGATATACACTGCTATTCGATGGATTTCTGCCTTCTACTCTCTGCTAAGGTGTTCTGCTAGTCCCTGGAAGGCCAACAATAGTGGTAGCTGCATGACAGTTTGGGTTATGGTAAGTTCGGATATGTTACAATTGGCTATGTTCAGAGAGGGTAGCTTTGACTTTAATGCTATGGTCTGCTATTAGGTGGATTGCTGCGACCTACAGCGCTCTAATATTTCCTGCTTGCTTCTGGGAATGGCAGGAAAGGTGGTCTCCGCACGATGTGTTGAATCATGTAACGTTCGGTTGGGATGGGTTACGCTAGGCTTGGTTACTATAGCTTTAAGTTTGGTGCTGTAGACTGCTACAAGGTGGACCTCTCTGCTGTACTGTGCCCTAGTATGACCTGCTTGGCTCTGGGAAGGCCAGCAATCGTGGTCTCGGCACGTTACCTTGAGATAGGCTATGTTTGGCTATGTTCTGATGGTTTGGGTTAATTATGCGTAGCTTTGTGTTTTGAGATATACACTGGGATTCTACGGACTTCTGCATTCTACTCTC
>NW_016986230.1:0-588 GCF_001483705.2 Eufriesea mexicana | reverse complement strand
TCGCCATACTCGAGCAGAGTATAGTATAGCAATGTAAAACGCAGAAATCCACCGGACAGCAGCCTATAGCGCAAAAGTCGGTGCTATCCTCTCCTAACCTATCCAAACATAACATAACTGAACGTTTTAACGTAACCTTATGTGGCGAGACCACTATTACTGTCCCCCCAGAGCCGAGCAGAAGATAGTATAAAAACGTAGAGCGTAGAAATCCTCCGAATACCAGTGTATGGCACAAAAGTGAACTTTATCGTAACCTAACCTGCCGAAACTTAATACAACCAAACGGAACCTAGCCTAACACAGCGTGCCTCGACCACTATTGCTGGTCCCTCTAGAGCCGAGCAGATCACGTTAGCGGAGTGTAGAACGCAGAAACCCATAGAATAGCGGTGTATGTCACAAAAGACATAGCTACCCAAGCCAACAGAACATAACCAAACACAGCCTAAGTCAACCTAACGTGCCGAGGTCGCAATTGCAGTCCTCCCCAGAGCCAAGCAAGACATATTGGAGCACAGTAGATAGCAAAAATACACCGAATAGCAGTGTACAGCGCAAAAGTTATAGCTATCCTAACCAAACTTA
>NW_016986229.1:0-646 GCF_001483705.2 Eufriesea mexicana | reverse complement strand
TATCGTGGTGAGCTAACTTTCTTGCATAAATAAGGAGGAGAGATCCTACTGGCGTGCTATAGACATTGCAATGCTATAGATTCTTGTTGGAAAATTCAATTTCATTGTCATTTTCGGCTAATATCGTCATGAGATGACATTCTCGCATAAAAAAGGATGAATGATTCTATTGGATTGCTATAGCCTTCGCAATGGTATAGAATCTTGTTGGAAAATTCAATTTTATTGACATTTTGGGCTAATATCGTTGTGAGTTACCATTTTCGCATAAATAAGGAGGAAACATTCTATTGGCGTGATATAGGCTTTGCAATGCTATAGATTCTTGTTGGAAAGTTCAATATTATTGACAGTTTCGACCATTATCGTGGTGAGCTTACTTTCCTGCATAAGTAAGGAGGAGAGATTCTACTGGCTGTGCTATAGCCATTGCAATGCAGTACAATCTGGCTGGAGAACTCAATTTTATTGACATTTCAGACTAATAACGTGGAGAGCTAACTCTCTTGCATAAACAAGGAGGAAGTATTACATTGGCAACCTATAACCATTGCAATGATATAGAATGTGCCTGGCAGATTCGATTATATTGACAGTTTCGACTAATATCGTGGTGAGCTAACTTTCTTGCGTAAATAAGTAGGAG
>NW_016986228.1:0-853 GCF_001483705.2 Eufriesea mexicana | reverse complement strand
CACACATCCATGCATACCCCCATACACTCATCCATACATACATCCATAGATGCATCCGTAAATACATCCATACACACATCCATGCATGCATCTATCCAAACATCCATCCATACATTCATCCAGACAAGCACCCATCCATACATCCATTCTTCCGTCCATTCACCCATCCATTCGTCGACCCACACAACCACACTTCCATGCCTCCGTACATCCATATATTCTTACTTACATACATCCATGCATACATAAATCCGTTCATCCATAACGCAAATACGGCCATACATTCTATCCATACATCCATCCATCCATACATCCATCCATCCATACATCCATCCATCCATACATCCATACATCCACACATCCATACATCCACAAATCAATCCATCCATGCACTCATCCATCCATACGTACATCCATACATGCGTCCATTCATACATCCATACATCAATGCATACAACCATACACTCATTCGTACATACATCCATAGATACATCCGTTAATGCATTCATACATACATCCATTCATACATCCATACATACATCTACCCATCCACCCATGCATAAATCCATACATCCGTACATCCGTACATTCGTACATCCATACGTCAATAAATCCATACATTCATACATGCATCCACCCATACATTCTTAAATCCATACATCCATGCGTACATGCATCCATACATGCATACATCCATACATCCTTACATCCGTACATCCATCCATACTTACATCCATCCAACCATACGCCCATAGATTCATACATACATACATCCACAAATCCATACATACATACATACATACATACATACATCCATCCATACATACATCCATCAATCCATACCTCAATCCAT
>NW_016986227.1:7221-10116 GCF_001483705.2 Eufriesea mexicana | reverse complement strand
GAGCAGCGGACAGCGCAAAATCCACCGAATAGCGGTGTAAAGCACAAGAGACGAAGTTGCCTACTCTAACCTAGCCACACGTAACATATCAGAACGTATCGTAACACAACCTATCGTGACGAGACCAATATTGCCGACCTCCACAGAGACAAGCAGAGTATAATGTCGAACAGTAGTGCGCATAAATCCGCCGCATTGCAGTGAACTGCAGAAAAGTCGAAGATACACTAACAAAGCCTGACCAAGCCTAACCAAACCTAATCAAGCGTAACTCAACATGGTGTGCCACGACCACTGCTCATGGCCTCCCCTGGGTAAAGCAGAATGTAGCAGAGCACAGTAAGTCACAGGAATCGAGCGAATAACAGAGAATAGTGCGAAAGACAAAGTTACCCTGTCCAAACGAAGCCTCACCTAGCTAAACCAAACGTTACCTAGATCAACCTGGTGTGCCAGGACCACTACTGCACCCCTCCTAGGAGTCGGGCAGAATATAATAGAGCAACGTGGAGCGGAGAAATCCGCCGAACAGCAGTTTACAGTTCAAAAGTCAGAGAAATCAGAACCGAGCCTTCCTAACCTAACCTAATGAAACGTAACATTAACCAACCTTACGTGCCGAGAGCACTATTAATGGCAATCACTGAGCCGAGCAGAACATATTAGAGCGCAATAGTGCGCAGAATTCCAACGAATGGTTTTGAATGGCACAAAAGTCTGAGCAATTTTATCCTAATATAATCAAATTTGTCTCATGCAAACGTAGCTTAACTAAGCCTGCCGCGACAAGACCACTATTTCTGGACTCACCAGAGGCAAGCACAAAATAATGGAACGCAGTAGGGCGCAGGAATCGGAGGACAGCTGCTTATAGCACGGTTGCATACACTATCCTATCCTAACCTCAACGAATTTAACATAATTAAATGTGGCATAGTTGAACCAAGCGTGCCGAGACCACTGTCGCGTTCCACCACAGAGCCGAGCGGAATATACTAGAGGACACCAGAACCCAGAGAACCTCCTCATTGCATTGTATAGCACACAAGTCAAACACATCCTGACATAACCTGTCCTCACCTGAACTATCGAAACGTATAGCAGCTCAACAGAACGTGAAGAGGCCAATATTGATGGCCTCGCCTAAGCCAGGTAGAGCACATTAGAGCATATTAGAGCACCGAAATCCTCCGAATAGCAGTGAATAGCGCAGAAGTCTAAGTAGACTATCCTAACCTAGCCAAATGTAACATAACCCAACGTATCGTAACTCAATCTAACACGACGAGGCCACTGTTGCTGGTCTCGCCAGAGCCAAGCAGAATGTACAAGAGCACAGTAGAGCGCAAGAATCCGGGGCGCTGCAGTGAACAGCACAGAAGCCATAGAGAACCTATCATAACCTGTCCTCACCTAACCTAACCAAACGTAGCATTCCTCGACATAATGCGTCGCGAACACTGCTCCTGGCCTCCCCATTGCCTAGCAGAATATAGTAAAGCCCAGTAGAGCACAGAAATCCACGGAATAACAGTGTATAGCAAGAAAGTCGAAGCTACCCTAACCTAACTTAACCTAACCTGACCTAACCAAACGTGACATGACTCAACCTAGCGTGCCGCGGTCGGTATTGCTCGCCTCCCCGGTGTAGAGCAGAGCTTAGTAGAGCAATACAGAGCGCAGAAGTCCACCGAACAGCAGTGTATAGCACAAAAGACGGGACAACAAGACCTAACCTGGCATAACCTAACCTCACCAAACATAGCATAGCCGTACATAAAGTGCCGTGACCGCTATTGATGGCTCTCGTAGAGACAAGCAGAGTGTATTAGGATACATTAGAGCGCAGACATCCACCGAATAGCGCTGAATAATACGAAAGTCGGACTTGCTTATCCGAACCTAGCCAAACGCAACATATCCAAATCTAACATAAATGAAGCTTACATAAAGAAACAACTAGTGCAGGCCTCCACAGTGACGAGCAGTATGTATTGTAGCACAGCAGAGCGCAGAAATCCGCCGCATTGCAGTGTATAGCACAAAAGTGAAATATACTCAGAATACACCTGACCCCATCTAACGAGTCCAAACTTAGTGTAACTAAACATGACGTATCGAAACCAATATTGCTGCCCTCCCTAGAGCCAAGCAGATCATACTAGACCTCATTAGAGTGCAGAAATCCGCCGATTTTCAGGGAATAGCACAAAGGCCTCAGATATCCTCATCTAACCCGACTTAACGTAACCTAACCGCACGAAGCATAACTCTGCATGACTTGCCTCGACTACTGCTCCTGGCCTCCACAAAGACAAGTAGAGTGCGGTAGAGCACAGTAGATCACAGACACCCAAGCAATAGCAGTGTGGAGCACAAAAGACGAAGTAGCCTATTCTAACATAGATAAACGCTGCATACCCAAACGTAACCTAACTCAACCTAACATGACGAGACTGCTATTAGCTGACATCCACAGAAACAAGTAGAGTGCACTAGAGCATAGCAGTTCAGAAAAATCCTCCGCTTTGCAGTTAACAGCACAAAAGTGGAAAGCATGCTAACATAACGTGTCCCAACGTAACCAATCCAAACGTAGCGTAACTCAACGTCGCGTGCCGCGACCACTGCTGCCGCAGTCCACAGAGCCAAACAGAATACAGTAGAGCGCAGTAGATCGCAGGATACTGCCGGATAATAGTGCATTTCGCCAAAGTTGAAGACATACTAGCCAAACATTACATAGCATAAACTAATCGAACGTAGCATAACACAACATAACGTGCCGCGACCGCTGCTTCTGGCCTCCGAATAGCCTAGCAGAATGTAGTACAGCCCAGCAGAGCACAGAAATCCACCGAATGACAGTGTATAGCACGAAAGTAGAGGCTTTCC
>NW_016986227.1:0-423 GCF_001483705.2 Eufriesea mexicana | reverse complement strand
GATACCGCGGAAACGCAGTTGATATCAGAAGAGTCAAAGCTATCCAAGCATAACTCAAACCAACGGAACATAACCAAACGTAGCCTAGCTAAACCTAACGTGCCGAGACGGTAATTTCTGCCAAACCCAGGGACAAGCTGAACATAATAGAGCACAGAACATCGCAGAAATCCACGGAATACCAGCGTAAAGCACATAAGATGAAGCTATACTAACCAAACGTAGCATAGCCCAACCAGACCGAACGTAACGTGACTCAACGTACCACGCCGAGAGCACTATTGCTGGCCTTCCCATAGCCAAACTGAAAATATTAATGCACTGTAGGGCGCAGTAGTCCACGTAATAGCAGACCATGGAAATAAGGTAAATGCTATCCTCTCCTAACCTAACCAAACTTAAAATAACCGAACGTTGCTTATC
>NW_016986226.1:0-1095 GCF_001483705.2 Eufriesea mexicana | reverse complement strand
TCCTAACCTAACCAAGCGTAACGTTGCCAAGCGCAGCCTAACTCAGCCAAACGTGACGCGACCACTATTGCTGGCCGTGCCAGAGAGAAGCAGGGCATACTAGAGCACAGAAGAGACCAGAAATCAACCAAATGGCTGTGATATGCCACGAAAGTCAGAGCTATCCAATCCTCACCCGAACAAACATATCCTAACCAAACGCAGCCTAACTTAAGCTAACATGCCGCGGTCACTATTTCTGGTCCGCACAGAGCAGAGCTGAGCATATTAGAGCACAGCAGAGAGTAGAAATTCACCGAAAAGCAGTATGTAGCATGAAAGTCAAAGGTACCCTATCCTAATCCAACCAATCGCAACACAACCAAGCACAACCAAGCTCAACCTAACGTGCCGCCACCACAAAATGCTGGCCTCCACAGAGCCAAGCAGAATATTTTAGAGCAGAGTAGGGCGCAGAAATCCATAGGATCGCAATGTACTGCAGAAAAGTGAAAGATATCCGAACATAACCCAAGCGAACATAACCTAACCCATCGTAGCCGAGCTAAACGTAATGTGCCGCGAACACTATTGCTGGCAACCCGATAGTCGTGCAGATCATAGCAGATCAATGTGGAGCGCAGAAATCCTCTGATTAGCATTGTATGGCACAAGAGTCAAAGCTACCCTTTCCTAACATAGCCAAACGTAACCTAACTAAGTACATCTCAACCTAACATGTCGAGACCACCATTGCTGGCCACCCCAGGCAGAAGCAGAGTATATTAGAGCGCAGTAGTGCGCCGAAATCCACTGTATAGTGGTGTCTGGCACAAAAGGCAAAGCTATCTTGACATAACCTAACCTAACCAAACTTAACCTAACCTAACGTAACCGCACGTAACATTGCTCGACCAAACGTGCCACGACCGCTGCTGCTGGCCTCCCCAGAATCAAGCAGATGCTAGTGGAGCAATGCAGGGCTCAGACGCTGGCAGATTAGCAGTGTATAGCACAAAAGTCAAAGCCATCTCAACCAAACTTAACTAAACATAAGGTAACCAAACGTAACCAAGCACAAGCAAACGTGCCTGGGCCACTACTGCTGGCCACCCA
>NW_016986225.1:0-803 GCF_001483705.2 Eufriesea mexicana | reverse complement strand
ACACTGTGCTTCCACAGATTTCTGCGTTCTACTGTCAACAAGTGAGTTCCGCTTGGCTCTAGGTAGCCCGGCGATGCTGTTCGCGGCACGTTCGCTTGAGAGAGTTTACGTTCCGTCATCCTACGTTTGGTTGGGTTAGGAGAGGGTTGCTTCGACTCTAGTGCCACTGTCTTCTAATAGGTGGATTTCTACGCCGTGCAGTGCTCTATTATTTTTAGCTTGTCTCTGGGATGGCCAGCAATAGTGGTCTCGGCACGTTATGTCGTGTCAGGTTAAGTTCGGTTAGTTTGGGTTAGGCAACGTTTCTGCAGGGTATCTTCAACCTTTGTGCTGTAAACTGCTATTCGGTGGACCTCTGCCCTCCACTTTGCTTTAGTATGTCCAGCTTGGCCCTTGGAAGTGCAGCAATAGCGGTCTCTGCACGTTAGGTTGAGTTATGCAACGTTCGGTTATGTTGGGATAGGCTAAGTTTGGTCTGGATGTCTGCAACTTTTGTGCTGTACACTTATATTCGGTGGTGTTCTGCGCCCTACTGTTTGATAGTGTGTCCTGCTTTGCTCTGGCGGGGGCAGCAATAGCGGCCTCGACACGTGAGTTTGAGTTAGGCTATGCTTGCCTCTGTTCCCTTGGATTGGGTTCGGTTTCGGTAGCTTTGGCTTCTGTGATATACACTGCGATCCTACGGGCATCTCCGTCCTACTCCCCACTAATGGGTTCCGCTTCGCTCTCGGGTGGCCAGACATAGTTCTAGCGGCACATTCGGGCAAGTCAGGTTACGTTCGGTTATGTTGGGTTAGGTTAAG
>NW_016986224.1:0-1578 GCF_001483705.2 Eufriesea mexicana | reverse complement strand
CATTTCTCTGCTCTACTCCGCTATAATATGTTTTGCATGTCTCCGGCGACGCCAGAAATGGTGTTCGTGGCCCGTTACGTTGAGTTGTGTTACGTACAGGAAGTTTAGGTCAGCTTGGTTGTGCGAAGGTAGCCTTGGGTTTGGCGGTATACACAGCTATTCCATGGGTTACTGCGCTCTGCTCTTCACTAATGTGTTCTGCTCGACTCGGTGGCGACCAGCAATAGTGGTCGTGGCACGTTAGGCTGAGAAAGGTTACGTTACGTTTGGTTAGGTTAGGTTAGGGTTATTTCGGCTTGGATAACCTTGACCTGCGTGCCATGCAATATTATTCGGTGGGTTTCGGCGCTCCGTTGTGCTCTATAATATTCTGCTTGCCCTGGGTAGGCCAGCAATTGTGGCCGCGTCACGTTATGTTGAGTTAGGCTATGTCTGGCTAGGTTATGTTAGTGTGGGTTAGGGTCGGACGTCTTTGACGTTTTCGCTTTACGCTGGTATTATATGGATTCGTGCGCTGTACTCTCCTCTAGTATGAGCTGCTTGAGTATGGAGAGGGCAGCAATATTGTTCTCGAGGCGTTAGGCTGAGTTTGTTTACGCTTGGTTGGTTTAGGTTAGGTTTAGTTTGGTAAGGATGGCTCTGACTTTCGTGCTACACACTGTTATTTGTTGGATATCTGCGATTTACGGTTCTCTACTATATCCTGCTTGGCGGAGTGGAGGCCGGCAATAATGGTCTCGGCACGTTGGGTTGAATTGTGTTACGCTTCGTTATGTAACCTTTGGCTAGGTTAGGATACGGTGGCTACGACTCTTGCGCCATACCCTGCTATTCGGTGTGCTCCTGCGCTATACATTGCCCCCTAGTATGCTATGCATTTCTAGGGGGAGGCTAGCAATCGTGGTCGCGCCACGATAGGTTGAGTTAGGTTACTTACGGTTACGTTATGCTTTGTTAGGTTAAGATGGAATAGCTTCGTTTCCTGTGGTATACACCTCTATTCGCTGGATTTCTGCGCCATACTTTGCTCTACTACACTCTGATCTAATCTGCGGAGCGCAGAAATATTGGTCGTGGCACGCTTGCTTGAGGTTGGCTCGTTTGGTTATCTTATGTGTTAGGTTAAGTCTGGTAAGTATGGTTTTCACTTTCACGCTGCACAACGTTTTTCGGTGGATACCTGCGATCTACTGCGCTCTACTATATTCTGCTTGGCGCTGGGGGAGACAGCAATAGTGCTCACGGGAAGTTAGTTTGTGTCAGGTTACGTTCGGTTATATTATGTTTGGTTAGGTTAGGACACGATAGCTCTGCCTTTTGTGCAGTGCGCTTCTTTTCCGTAGTCCTCTGCTGTCTATATTGCTTTAACATGCTCTGCTTGTCTCTGGGTGCCAGCAGTAGTGGTCCCCGCAATTTAAGTAGGGTTATGTTACGTATGGCTACGTTAGGCTTTTATAGGCTAGGAGAGGTTAGCTTTGGCGTTTGTGCTATACTCTGCTATTCGATAGATTCCTCCGCACCACTGAGCACTAACATTATCTGCTTGGCCATCGGGACGCCAGCAATAGTGGTCTCGGT
>NW_016986223.1:0-589 GCF_001483705.2 Eufriesea mexicana | reverse complement strand
AGTATGTCCTGCTTGCCTCAGAAGAGGGCAGAAATAGCGGTACCAGCAAGTTACGTTTTGTTACTTTATATTTTGTTATGTTCTGTTGGTCCGGCCTGCTACGGCTTTTCTGACATGCACTGCGCTTCTATGGATTTCTGCGTTCTACTTTCCATCAACGTGATCTGCTTGGCTGTGTGGAGGCTAGCAATTTTGTTCGCGGGACGTTAAGTTGAGTTGGGTTATGTTTGGTTATGTTACGGTTGGTTAGGTTAGGGGGCGATAGCTTTGTCTTTAGTCCTTTAGTCCGCTATCAGGTGAAGGTGTGCTCCCTACAGTGCTCTAATGTTTCCAGCTTGGCTAGGCCAGCAACAGTGGTCTCGGCTCGTTAGACTGAGCTAGGATACGTTTGGTTATTTTACGATTGGTTATGTTAGGAGAGGATAACATTGACTTTAGTGCTATAGTCCGCTATTAGGTGGAGGTCTGCTACCTACAGTGCTCTATTATTTTCAGATTGGCGCTGTGCATGCCGACAATAGCGGTATCGGTACGTTATGATTAGTCACGTTACGTTGGGTTAGGTTGGATTATGCTATGTGTGGTTAGG
>NW_016986222.1:0-1079 GCF_001483705.2 Eufriesea mexicana | reverse complement strand
CTCGGTCCGGCTTTGTGTGACTATCGTGCAGTACACTGCTATTCGGAGGATTTCTGCACACGAATCTGCTATACTATATTATGCTTGGCCCTGGGGAGGCCAGGACCTTCCGCACGTCATGTTAGGTTACGCTACGTTTGGTTAGCTTACGTTAGGTCAGGTTAGGTGAGGATATCTACGGCCTTTATGCTATGTACCGAAATGCGACGGACTACAGCGCTCTGGTGCGCCGTGGTATATTCTGCTTGCCTTTGTAAATGTCAGCAACAGTGGTCTCGGCCCGTTATGTTAAGTTATACCGCTTTTGGTTTTGTACCGTTTGTTGAGTTTAGAACAGGATAGTTTAGACATCTGTGCTATTCACAGGTATTCTCCGACTTCTGCGCTCTACTGCGTTCTAATATTCTCCGCCTGGCTCAGGGTAGACCAGCAATAGTGGTCTCGGCGCCTTAGGCTTAGTAAGGCTACGTTTGCATATGATAATTTTTTTGCGATAGGAGAGGATATCTTAGACTTTCGTGCCATTCGCATACATTCGGTGGATTTATGCGCCCTACTGGACTCCAATATGTTCTGATTGGCTCTGGGGTGGCCAGTAATACTGGTATCGGCACGTTAGGTTGAGTTGTGTTACGTTTCGTTAGGGTATGTTAGGAAGGCATGGTTAGGATTTCTATGGCTTTTGTGCAATACACAGCTATTCGGTGGATTTCTGCGCTCCACGTTTCTCCACTGTACTCTGCCCGACCCTGGGGAGGCGATCACTAGCGGTCGTTGCACGTTATTTTGTGTCAGCTTATGTTTGGCTAGTACAGGTTGCGCTATGTTTGGTTACGATGGATTTGACATTCGCGCTGTACACTATTATTCGGTGGATATCTGCGGCCTACTCTGCTCTATTGCATTCTGCTTGGCTCCGGGATGCCTGCAGCAGTGGTCGCGGCCAGTTATGTTCAATTATGCTATGTCCGGTAAGGTTAGGTTAGATCAGGTGTCGTTAGCATATCCTCGACTTCTGTAACATACACTGCTATTCGGTGGATTTCTGAGCCCTACATTGCTCAAATATAATCTGTTCG
>NW_016986221.1:0-653 GCF_001483705.2 Eufriesea mexicana | reverse complement strand
TTACTGGCCTTCTCAGAGCGACGCAGATAGCATTAGAGCACAGTGGATCGCAGGAATCAACTAAATAGCAGTGTATCGCATGAAATCCATAGCTATTCTCGCCTAAACTAACTGAACGTAAAGTGACCAAACGCCACATAAACCAACCTAACGTGCCGAGACCACTACTTCTCTCCTCCCCTGAGTGACGCAGAAAACATTAGAGTACAGTAGATCGCAGAAACCATCCGAATCGCAGTGTATAGCATAAAGATCGTTTCTACCATATCCTAACATATCCGAGCATAACGTAAGCAAACGCTGCATAACCCAAACTAACGTGCCGTGACCACTATTGCTGGCCGCCCCAGGGCCAAGGAGAGTATGTTAGAGTAATGTAGAGCGCTGAAATCCACCGAAGATTAGTGTATACCACAAAAGTCGAAGCTATCCTATCCTAATCTAACCGAAAGTAACATAACTAAACGTAACCTAATACAACCCAATGTCCCGAGACCACCATTTCTGGCCTCACCATGGTCAAGAAGAATATACCAGAGATCAGTAGAGAGCAGGAATCTGCCGCATGCAGCGTATAGCACAAGAGTCATATATATCCAATCCTAACCACTCCAAATCTAATCTAACCAAACGTAGCCTATCCCAACGTAACG
>NW_016986220.1:0-604 GCF_001483705.2 Eufriesea mexicana | reverse complement strand
CTCGTTACCTTACTATACATTGGTTATTCTTGCATTGCTGTCGAATTTACGTCACCGATGAACTGATTAATCCAACGGGCACGGTAATGTGGTGATGGCTGATCTCTGTACTGCATTGTCAATTGTTAATATCGCGAGGGATAGTAGATCTGTATCTTGTCATTCTAGAATACATATAGAACCTATATCATCATTGCAATGATTAATGCAGCGGTTACAGAGCTATACTTTACAGAGCTATATTGGTGGCCGTAATAGGTACCGCACTGTCAATTGGAGATATCTTAAGACATATCCGTAATATACATCGATTATTCCAGGATTGCTTTCGAGTTTACATCGTGAGCAAACAAAGTACTCGAACGGCCACAGTAATGCGATGATTGCTGGATTCAGTACTGTGTACTCAGTTGTTAATTTTTCGAGTGGTGATGGATCAGTCTTTTGTCACTTTGGAAATACTAGAAAATATAAATCATCATTGAACATATTAATTCAGCGTCTGCGGTGCTCAGCGGGTAGATATACGAAGCACCGTACTGTTAATTGAAAACGTCTCAAGCTCTAACCGTACTAAACGTTGACTACTCAAGAAATGCTAGGC
>NW_016986219.1:0-910 GCF_001483705.2 Eufriesea mexicana | reverse complement strand
CAACTAATATTCTTCTTTTACCAAATTTTTGTTTATTTGTTAAAAAGTATTGCTTATATAAATTTTTTTTGTCATAAAAACTTTTTGTTTTAAACGCTTCAATCAAAATATTATTATCTTCATTTAAATATATAAGAATTCCACTATTATCAATAACGTGTGGGTCAATACCAATAATTGCTTCATATATCATTTCATTAATCAACTTCCTTAATGCTTATTAGCTATAATTAATAATGTTAATATATCAATAATTATTCCAATTATTAAAAACATAATTCTTCTTCTTCATGATTCTTTATGAAACTCGTTGTGTTCTCCAATTAATTCAAATTGCTCTTTTAATACTTTCTTCTCTAAAAAATCTTTTTCGTCTCATAGTAAATCAGATTCTAATTCTTTATTTCCTTTTCTATCATTTATTTAATTTCGTTTCATGTTTTATTTGAAGACTCAATAAATTCTATTTTTATTTATGAATCCTTTCTCTTTTCTGTCAGGAACGCAACTATTAGTAAGCGGTTGCAGTTTTCTATTTTCTCATGTTTTTTTCAGTTACTTTATTCCTTTTTTATTTATATATGGTGAATACTATTATTAATTATACCTTTCAAGGGAAAATGGGCTCAAATATAAATCCTAAAATTAAAAAGATATCTTATATCATTATATTCAATATTTATTCAATTTATATACAATAAGTAAACTCCGGGTTATGGAGCCGGCACAGTTTAATTTTTCTTACAATTTTTCAATTTATTTTCTAGCCCAATAATTTTTTCAAAATTATAAGACCAATACTTGCTAACTGGGGAGTGGTAAGGCTGTTTAAGTATAGGATAACAGCATGTTCACTAGCAGATGTATATAAATTAGCTTCCAATCCACATCCACCTCAAAGCTTACAATT
>NW_016986218.1:0-311 GCF_001483705.2 Eufriesea mexicana | reverse complement strand
GCGGGAATGCACCGAATAGCAGTGTATACCAAAAGGGTCCAAGAAATCCTGACCAAGCCTTCCTAACGTGGCACAAGGTGCCGTAGCTTAGCTCAACCTAACATGCCGCGACATCTACTGCTGGCCTCCCCAGAGCCAAGCGGAGTATACTAGAGTACAGCAGAGCGCAGGAATCTACCGCATAGCAGTGTATGGCCATAAAGTCAAAGGTAGCCAAACCATACCTGATCTAGCCTAATCTAACCAATTGCAGCACATCTCAACATAAAGTGCATAGAACACTATTGCTTTCCTCCAGAGAGACAAACAGA
>NW_016986217.1:0-1068 GCF_001483705.2 Eufriesea mexicana | reverse complement strand
TTGGGTTTGGTTACGATATCTTTGACTCTTGTGCTCAGCACAGATGTCATGTGGACGTCTGTATCCTACTGTGCTCTATCATATTTTGCATGTCTTTGGGGACACCAGTAGTAGTGCATCCGGTACGTTAGGTTGCGTTAGGTTACCTGTGGTTATGGTACGTTTGGTTATGTTACGTTTGGTTATGTTAGGGCAGGGTAGATATGACTTTTGCGAAATACAGTGCTTTTCGGTGGATCTCTGCGCTCTACTGTGCTCTAACATGCATCGCTTGGATCCGAGGGGACAGTAATAGTTCTCGCTGCACGTAAGGCTGTGTTAGGTTAAGTTTGTGTCTGTTACGATTGGTTAGGCTGGAGAGGATGCCTTTGACTTTTGTGCTATACACTGCCATACTTCAGGTGCCTGCACTCTAATGTGAAATAATATCTTCAGATTGTATCTGGGAAAGACGGCAATAGTGGCATCGGCTCATTATGCTCAGTTACGCTACGTTCCGTAAAGATATGTTAGGTTAGGTCAGGTTAGGTTAGGATATCTTTCACTTATTTGCTTTACACTTCATTGCGGCTGATTTTTGCAATCTACTGTGCTCTGGTATGCTCTGAGTGGCTCTGTGGAGGTCAGCAATATTGGTCTAGGCACGTTAGGTCGAGCTAGGTTACATTTGGTTTGGTTAGGCTATGGTATCTTTGACTTTTGCGCTGTAAGCTGCTATTTCGTTTATTTCTGCTCCGTACTGTGATATAATATGCTCTGCTTTGCTCTGGCGTGGCCAGAAATGGTGGCCGCGGCGCGGTAGTTTGGGTTATGTTACTTTTGGTTTGTTTAGGCTTTTTGGGTTGGGATTGGATATCGTTTACTTTTGTGCTGTACAGTGAAATGCGGTGGGATTCTGCGCTCTACTGTGCGCTAGTATGTTGTGCTTGAGTCTGAGGTGGTCAGTAGAAGTGGTCTCGCCTGGTTAGGTTGTGACAGGCTACGTTTGGTTAGGTTATATTAGCCATGGTTGTGCCTTGGAACCTTCGACTTTCGCGTTTTACACTGGTACTCGAAGGACTTCTGCAT
>NW_016986216.1:0-900 GCF_001483705.2 Eufriesea mexicana | reverse complement strand
GGTGTGCGTGCGTTGCGGTGCGGTGGTATGCGTGTTGTGTGCGTCTGTAATCGACCCGTCTCGCACGCATGGATATGACCATTTCGAGTGCGATCTCCCGTCTCGCCTGGAGGGAAATGCGGTTGCGTCTCGGGGTCGCCCTGGCAATTGCGTCGCCACGAATTCCAGGGCGCACCGAAATGCGAAGGGCTGACCATCGTGTGGGTTTTAGTGCGTAAAAAACACATAACCCCGCTCCCTCCCCTAAGGGGCCGGGTATATTTGGAACATTTCCCTCACGTGAATGAAAAGGACATCTGTGGCTGTTATTCTGTGCACTGCAATGCGGTCGGCTTCCGCGCACTATTGTTCTCTAGTACAATCTGCTTGTCCCTGCGGGGTCCTGCAATAGTGGTCTCGGTATGTTAGGTTGAGCTGGGATACGTTTGGGTATGTCACGTTTGCCTGTGTTAGTATGTGCTGCTCTGACTTTCGTGCTTCAAACTGCTTTTCCGCGGATTTTTGTAATCTACTGAGCTCTACTACAATCTGCTTTACTCCGAGGTGGCCAGGAGCAATGGCCGCGGCACGACAAGTTGAGTTATGCTACGTTCGAATAGGTTGGGTTATGTCAGGTTAGGTCAGTGTATGCCTGTCTTCTGAGATATACAGTGCAATGCTGTGATCTAGTATATTCTACTTGGCTCGGGTGATGCCAGCAGTCGTGGTTTCGGCTCGTTAGGTTGAGCTCTGGTACGTTTACGTTTGTTACGTTTGGTTCGGTTAAGGCAGAATAGCTTAGACTTTTGTGCCATTGCTGCTCTTCGGTGGATTTCTGCGCTCTACTGTGCTCTACTGCACTCTGCTTTGGCCAGGAGCAGTGGTCGCGGCAGGTCATGTTGGGACGTGCTGCGTTTGGTT
>NW_016986215.1:0-544 GCF_001483705.2 Eufriesea mexicana | reverse complement strand
AGTACATCCTGCTTGGCTCTGAGGAGGCTAGCAATAGTGATCTCATCACGTAGGATTGAGTAGGCCTACGTTCGGTTACGTTACGTGTGGCAATGTTAGGATGGGGTAGCTTCGACTGTTGTGCTGTGCACTGCTATTCTGTTGACCTATGCTCTCTACTCCTTTCTAGTATGTGCTGCTAGGCTCTTGTGGGGGCAGCAGAAGTGGTCTCGTGACGTTAGGCTGAATTAGGCTTCGCTTGGTGACGTTACGTTTAGCCCGTTTAAGGCAGGGTAGCAGTGACTTTTGTGCTATACACTGCCATTCGGTGGACTTCTGCAATCTATTGTGCTTTAATATGTTCTACTTGCCCCTAGGAGGCCAGAAATAGCGGTCGCGGCACGTTAGTGTGACCTATGTTACGTTCGTGTATGTCACAATTGGTGAGGTGAGGAGAGGGTTGCTTTGACTTTTGTCCTGTACACTGCTACTCGGTGGTACATGGGCTTTACTGTGCTCTAATATGATCAGCTTGGCTCTGGAAAGGCCAGCAATAGTGGTATCG
>NW_016986214.1:0-651 GCF_001483705.2 Eufriesea mexicana | reverse complement strand
AACTTTAGCTATCGTGCCTAGACCACTATTACAATCCTCCACAACGTTTAGCAGGGTACAGCACAGCAATCCGGAGTGTAGAAATTCATCGAATTGCAGCGTATGGCACAATAGACAAAGTTACCCTACCCTAACTTAAACAAACGTAACATTAGCAAACGCAACCAAATCAAATCTAACGTGCCTAGGCCACTATAGCTGGACACACCTCCGTCAAGCAGATCATAAGAAATAAAAGAGTGTAGAGCGTGGAAGTCCAAAGAATGGCAATGTATAGCAGAAGAGTCAAAGCAATACCAACCTATCCCAGGCCGATCTAACCTAACCAAGCGTAACCTGACCCAACCGAAATTGCCGAGAACTCTACTGCTGGCATCCCAGAGTCAAGCAGAGCTTATTATAGCTTAGTAGAGCGCAGAAATGCCCGAGCAGCAGTGTATAGCACAAAAGTCATAGCTATCACAGCCTAACCTAACCAAACGTGACATAAGCAAGCGCAGCATAATCCTACCTAACGTAGCTAGTCCACTACTGCTCGCCCCCGCAGTGCCAACAGGAATATACTAGAGCACTGCAGAGCGAAGTATTCCACCGAAAAGCAGTGTATGGCACAAAAGTCATAGCTATCCTAGCCTGACCTGTCCAAGCATA
>NW_016986213.1:0-611 GCF_001483705.2 Eufriesea mexicana | reverse complement strand
GAAAGAAAGGTAGCTCACCATGATATTAGTCGAAAATGACAACATAATTGTGTTTTCCAGCCAGATTCAATATTATTGCGACGGCTATAGCACGCCAATACAATCCTTCCTCCGTATTTATACAATAGAAGTGGCTCACCACGGTATTAGTCGAAAAAGTCAATAAAATTGAATTTGCCATACAGATTCTATAGCGTTTTTTTTGGCAATAGCACGCCAATAAAATCTTTCCTACTTATTTATGCAAGAAAGCTAGCTCACCACTATATTAGTCGAAAATGTCAATAAAATTGAACTTTCCAGCCAGATTCTATAGCATTGCGACGGCTATAGCACGCCAATTGAATCATTCCCCCGAATTTATACAATAGAATTGGCTCACCACGATATTAGTCGAAAAAGTCAATAAAATTGAATTTCCCATACAGATTCTATATTGTTGCAATGGCAGTAGCACGCCAATAAAATCTTTCCTCCTTATTTATGCTAGAAAGCTATCTCACCACTATATAAGTCGAAAATGTCTATAAAATTGAACTTTCCAGCAAGATTCTGAAGCATTGCAATGCCTACATCACGGCAACCGAATCTTTTCCCCTTATTTGAGCAAG
>NW_016986212.1:0-502 GCF_001483705.2 Eufriesea mexicana | reverse complement strand
AGGCACGTTATATTGGGATAGGTTACGTTTGGCTGTGTTGCGCTTGGTTAAGTTAGCCCAGGGAAGCAGTGGCTTTTGTGCTATGCACTTCTTTTCGGCGGATTTCTACGCTCTACTCTTACGCTCTGCTCTGCCTTATCCATACTTTGCTTCACTGTGGGGTGGCCAGAAGTAGCGGCCTCGTGAAATTAGGTTGTGTTAGGCTACGTTTGGCTAGGTTGCGGTTGTTTGTGTTAGGTTAGGATTGCTTAGACCTTCGTGGTACCCATAGTTATTCTCTGGATTTCTGCACACCGCTGCGCTCTACTGTAATCTGCTTGGCCCTGGGACGTCCAGCATTAGTGGTCGCGGTTCGGTACGTTGGGTGAGGCTTCGTCTGGTTAGGCTAAATTTGCTAGGCTTATGTTTGGATAGCTATGTCTTTTCTGCTATACACTGTATTTTTACGGATTTCTCCTCTCTACACTCCCCTAATACGTTCTGCTTGGCTCTGAGGAGGCCA
>NW_016986211.1:0-562 GCF_001483705.2 Eufriesea mexicana | reverse complement strand
CCTTTGTGCCATTCACCGCCATTCCTCGGATTCCTGCACTCTAGTGCGCTCTAATATGATCACTACGGCTCTGGGAAGGGAAGCAATAGTGGTATCAGCGCGTTAAGGCTACGTGTAGTGTTAGGTTGGGATTGGCCAGGTTGTGTCGGTGTGTCTTTGTCATTTATGCTTTAGACTGTAGTGGGGCGCATTTTTGCGCTGTACTGTGCTCTGCTGTATTCTGATTGGACCTGCGGAGGCCAGTAATCGTGATCTCGGCGCCTTAGGTTGAGTTACTCAACGTTTGTCTAGGTCAGGTTAGGCCAGGCCAGGCTAGGGTAACTTTAACTTTTGTGCTTTGCACTGCAAGGCGGTTGACTTCTGCGCTTTACTGTGCTCCAGTATATTCTGCTTGGTTCAGGGGAGACCAGAAATAGAGGTCGCAGTGCTTTATGTTGAGATATGCAACGTTTGGTTTTGTTACGATTATTAATGTTAGGATAGGATTGGCCTTGACTTCATGCTATACAGTGGAATCCGGCGGATTTCTGCACTCTACTCTGATCTAGTATATTCTGCTTTG
>NW_016986210.1:0-546 GCF_001483705.2 Eufriesea mexicana | reverse complement strand
CGGTACTAACCTGACCTAACCGAGCGTAGCCTAACAGATGGTAGCGTGCTGAGAATGCTATTGCTGGCCTCCCCAGAGGTAAGCAGAGCACACTAGTACAATCTAGATAGTAAAATCTAGAGCGCAAAAATCCACGATGCAGCCGCATATGGTGCAAAGGTCTGATATACGCCGTCGTAATCCTACCAAACGTAACATAACTCAACCTAACGTGCCGAGACCACAATTACTGGCTTCCCCAGAGCTAAGGCGAAAATATTAGATCAAATCCACCGAAGAACAGCGTACAACACAAAAGCCAAAACCGTCCTAATCAAGCGTAACCTAACTCAACCCAACGTGCCTACACCACAATTTCTAACATTCACAGAGCCAAGCAGTATATACTAGAGCACAGTAGATCGCAGAAAATCGTCGCACTGAAGCGTGAAGCTGAATAGCAGAGGTTATCGGTGACCTAACCCGTCCTAACTTAACATATCCAATCGTAACCAAGCCCAACCTAACGTGCCTATCCAAATAGTGCTGGACTCCCCATCGCCATGC
>NW_016986209.1:0-535 GCF_001483705.2 Eufriesea mexicana | reverse complement strand
GTTACGTTATGTTAGTTTGGTTTTGGTTTGCATAGCTATGACTTTCGTTGTATGTACAGCTACGTGATGAACTCCTGCGCTCTGCTTTGCTCCGATGTGTTCCGCTCGGATCTAAGGTGGCCAGCGATAGTGGCCGTGACATGATAGGTTGAATTATGTTACGTTCGGTTAGGCTAAGTTGGTCTAGGTTTGGTTTCGATAGCATCGACTTTCCTGCCACTCACTGCCATTATATGGGCTTCTGAAATCTACTCTACACTACTGTATTCAGCTTGGCTCTGGGAAAGGCAGCATTAGTGGCATTGGCCCATTATGGCGTGTTTGGCTACGTTCGGCTGCGTTAGGTTAGGTCAGGTCAGGTAAGGGTATGTTCCACTTTTGTGCCATACACTGTCATTTATAGTACGTTATGCTGGGATAGATTACTTTCGGTTAGGTTAGGTTACGTTGGGTTAGTTTAGGGTAGGCTTGCCTTTTCTGCTGCCAACTGCTTACCTATGGACTTCTGCGCTCTACTGTGCTCCATAACTCTCTG
>NW_016986208.1:0-818 GCF_001483705.2 Eufriesea mexicana | reverse complement strand
CAGAGAGGAAAAGATTATAGTAGGGCAATGTAGGGCGCAGAAGTCCACCGAATAGCGTGGCATGGCGCAAAAGCCAAAACAGCCCTGTCGTTACCTAACTAATTCTGACATTACCAAACGTAGCCTAACAAAGCCTGTCGTGCCACGACCACCATTGCTGGCCTCCCCAGAGACAGGCTGTACGTATTAGAGGAGAGCAAAGCGTTGAAATCAATAAAATCGCAGTGTACAGCAGAAAAGTCGGAATTACACATACCTATCCCAAACTAACTTATCCCAACCTTACATATAAACCTCAACATAACGTGCCGCAAGCACTATTGCTGGCCACCGCTGGGCCAAGCAGATTATGCTAGAATACAGTAAATCACAGTTTGACCACCGCAGTGCAGTGTATCGCACACATGTCAATGGCATCCTAACCTAACCTGCCCTAACCTACTCTAACCGAACGTAGCCGAACTGAACATAAGGCGCCGCGACCACTATTGCTGGCCTCCCGGGAGTCGAGCAGAGCATAGTAGAGCAATGTACGTCGTATAAATTCATCGAAGAGCTGTGTACAGCACAAAAGTCTTATAGCAACCCTATGCTAACTTAACCAAACGTAACATAACCGGACGCAATGTAGCACACGCTATCGTGCCGAGAACGCTATTGCTGTCCACCCCAGTGTCAAACAGAACATACTGGAACACAGTGGAGCGCAGAATTGCGCCGAAAGCAGTCTACACCACGTAAGTCATAGCTACCCTAACATGGCCCAGACTAACGCAACCTAACCAAACGTAGCCTATCTGAGTCTAACGTGACGAGAC
>NW_016986207.1:0-2118 GCF_001483705.2 Eufriesea mexicana | reverse complement strand
ATAACGGTAATATAGCCGTTGGACAACTTTGTTCACTGATCATGTAAATTCGAAGGTGACTCTAGAATGGCCTATGCATTGTGCGGTTATATCTAGTGATATTTACAATTCCCAGACCGGTATTCAGTACGCCTACCAGCAGATCACTTTTGCCGCTCTATTTATCTAATCACTCATGACGTATATTCCGCAGCAATTGCAGAACGAGATGTACCGGTCCAATGATCCCCGAAATATTAACAAATTACAACACAGTACTGAGTACAGCCTTCACCACATAAATATAACGGTCGACTAACTCTGTTCACTGATAATTTAAATTCGAAAGTGATTCTAGAGTGACCTGTGTATGGTGCGGTTAGGCCTAGTGATATCTGTAACTGTCAGTACGACATTTATTGCATCTTCCAACAGATCGCGGTTGCCGTTCTATTAACCTGTTCACTGACGATGTATACCACACAGTAATTCTAGAGCCAGGAATGGCGACCCATTATCCCTCGTGTTATTTCGGTTTTATAGCAATTCTAGAATGACAAAAATCATGTCCATTAGCCCTCGCGATATCAGCGATAGACAACACAGTACTGAGGAATGCCACAATCACAGAGTCGTAACGGTTGAATAACATTGTTTACTGCTACGGGCAGATACAAATTAATTCTACGGTAGTCAATGTATACTACGCTTATGTCTGGAGGTGTTTCCAATTGATAGTACGGTACTTACTACATCCAACAGTGTAGCACTGTATCCGTTGGGTTAAACTGTCCAATGGTGTTATAAATTCTGTGACAACTTTAGAATGGAATAATGCAGGTCCACTATTGCACGAAATATTAACAGTAGACGACACAATACTGAGTACAGCAATCACCGCAAAATTGTTTCGGTTGACTGACTCTGCTCACTGATAGAGCTGGTTCCAAGCCAACCCGCGAATGAGCACAGTACACGACGGATATGTCTAGAGATATTTACAATTGACAGTACGGTACTACGCGTATCTACAAACAGATCATAGTTTGCGTTATATTACATTGTTCAATGATAATTTAGATACCATAGTAATTCTAGAATTGCAAGATACAGATCCATTGTCTCGCGCGACACTAACAATTGATGACACAGTACCGAGTACAGCCTTGACCACAGCAATGTAGTCGTTGGACACTTTGTGCACCGATGAAGAAGATAACAATGCAATACTACAATAATCAATGTATATTACATATGTGGCACGAGATATTTCCACTTGCCAGTGCGGTATATAGTACATCCACCAGAACAGCACTGCAGCCGCTGTACTGATCTGATCTGTGACGATTTACATATTATAGCTATCCTAGTATGACAATAGACTGATCCATTATTCCTAGAGATATTAGCAACTGACAACACAGCACTGAGTACAGCCATCACCAGTGTGTTGCAACGGTTGAATTACTTGAATCACTGATATCAGTTTCAGTGCAATTCTGAAATAATCTACGTATACTTCTTCTATGGCTAGATATATTACCAATTGACAGTACGATACTTGACAAATCCATCAATATTACACAGTTGCCGTTGGGTTAAAGTGATCAATGATGATTTAAACTCTATAACAATTCTAAAATGACAAAACAAAGGTTACCATCTCTCGAGACATCTGCAATTAACAACACTGTATTGAGTACAGACGCAATCACAGTAATTTAGGCCTTCGACTACTTTCTTTACTTATGATGTATATATCAAAGTAATTCTGGAATAATCAAAATATATTAAGTTTATGGCATGCGATATTTGCAACTGTCTGTACGGACGAGGTACATCCGCCATGAGGGTACTGCAGTCGCTGTATTAATCTGATCAATCATTACATATGTACTATAGCTATTGTAGAATGGCAAAAGTCACATCCACCTTCTCTCGAGATATTAACGGTTGACAACCCAGTACAGAGCACAGCCATCATCACAGTACTGCAGCCGTTAGACTATTCTGTTCACTGGTGATGTAAATTCCAAAGCAACTCCGGAATATCCTATGCATGCTACCCTCATGGCTAACAATATATTGAATTGAACGTACGGCATTTGTTACATCTTCCACCGGAGCACATTTAACGTT
>NW_016986206.1:0-566 GCF_001483705.2 Eufriesea mexicana | reverse complement strand
GGAGCCTATAAGTAGCAGCGTATAGCACAGGAGTCAAATATACCCTGATCCAACCTGATCTAATCGAACCTATCCAAGCGTGGACTAACTCAAACATTCTTGCCACGACCCCTATTGCTGGCCAACACAGGGCAGAGCAGAGTATAGTAGTGCAATGTTGAGCGCAGGTACCACCGAAAAGCAGTGTATAACACAAGAGTCAAGCTTACCTTATCCTAACCTAACATAATCCAACATAACTTGATTAGGCCACCATTGCTGACATCCCCAGTACCAAACGCAACATATCGGAGCACAGTAGATCGCGGATATCCACCGAACGTCAGTATGTGCACAAGAGTCAGAGCTATCCTATCCTAACCCATCCCATCCGAACAATAACGAACACAACCTAACACGAACAAACGTGCCGCGACCAGTATTGCTGGCCCACAGAGTCAAGCAGAGCATATTTGAGGAGAGTGGAGTGCTGAAATCCATTGAATCGCAGTCTATAGCGGAAAGGTCGGAGCTACGCAAACCAAACCAAGGTTAATCAAACATAGCCATACGTACCCTAACTCAAC
>NW_016986205.1:0-961 GCF_001483705.2 Eufriesea mexicana | reverse complement strand
AGCAGAGTATTGTAGAGCGACATAGAGCGTAGATATCTACCGAATATCAGTATGCGGCACAAACGTCAAAGCTATCCAATCCAACCGTATCCAAACGTAGTATAACCAAACGTAGCCTAACCTGCCGAGACCACCGTTGTCGGCCTCCCGAGAGCCAAGCAGACTACACTAGAGCAAAGTAGAGCGCATATGGCCCCAGGTAGGAGTATAAAGCACAAAAGTAAATGATACACTTACCGAACATATCCTAAGCTAGCCTAACCAAATGTAGAATAACGAAGTATGACGAGCCGAGACCTCTCATGCTGGCCTCCCAAGAGGCAACCAGAACATATTAGAACACTGCAGAGCGCTGAGATCCACCGAATAGCAGTGTACAGTGCTGAAGTGAAAGCTACACTATCCTAATGTAACCGAACGTAACATGAGCGGACGTAACTTAGCACAAAATGATGTGCCACGACCGCTAATGGTGGCCTCAGGTGAGCTGTGTAGATTTTAGCAGGGCAGTGTATAACGCTGAAATAGACCGAATAGCGGTGTATAGCTCAAATGTCAAAGCTATCCTAGCCAAACGTAACCAGACCTGTCATAGAGAAACGAACATAACCCAACCTAACGTGCCGAGGGCTATTCCTGGCGTCCATAGAGACAAGGAGCGTGCGGTAGCGCACAGAAGAGTGCAGAAGTCCATAGGACAGCAGTGTGTAGCACAAAACTCAAAGATATCCTAACCTAACACAACGTACCCTTGCTAACCAAACGTAATCTGACACAACCTAACGTACCGCGACAACTACTGCTGCCTCCCCGAGTGCCGAACAGAGCATAGTAGATCAATGTAGAGCGCAGAAATCCACCATATAGCGGTGCACATCATATAAGTCAAAGCTATCCTATCCCAACCAGTCCAAACCAAACCTAACTGAACGTAGCCTAACTGAACATAACTCGAGGAGAA
>NW_016986204.1:0-264 GCF_001483705.2 Eufriesea mexicana | reverse complement strand
ACATCCATACATATATGCATCCACACATCCATACATCCGTATCTTCCATACTTTCGTACATCCATACATACATACATACATCCATACATCCATTCATCCACATATCCATTCATCCACACACCTATACATCCTCACATCCATACATCCATAAATATTACAATCCGTACAGCCATTCATCGGTTCTGCCATCCATCCATACATCCATACATATATACATCCATACATCCATTCGTACGTACAGCCGTCCATCCATACCTCAAACCA
>NW_016986203.1:0-1407 GCF_001483705.2 Eufriesea mexicana | reverse complement strand
GCAGAAAAGTTAAAGCTATCCTAACCAAACTTAGCCTAACCCAACCTAAGCTGACGCAACAAGTTACAGCACAACGTGCCGAGACCACTATTTCTTTTCTTAACAGCGCCAAGCTGGAAACATTAGAGAAGTGTAGGGAGTAGGTATCCACTCATAGAAGACAATAGCACAAAACTCAAGGCTACCCTCTCCGAATATACGCAATCGTAACATAACCAAACGTAAGCTAATTCAACCTAACGCGCCGCGACCACTATTGCCGGCCTCAACAGAGCCATGCAGAACACATTAGTGGAGAGTAGAACGTTGAAATCCGTAGTATTGCAGTGTATATCAGAAAAGGCAAAGGTACCCAAACCTAACCCAAACAAACAGAAAATAGCCAAACGTAGCCGAAAAAAATCCAACGTGTCGAGATCTATATGGCTGCCATCCCCAGAGCCATGCAGGACATAATGGAGTTCAGTATATCTCAGAAGTCCACCGATCAGCGCAGTACATCTAAAAGTTGAAGCTATCCAAACCAAACTCAGACAAACCCAGCCTAACTGAGCGTAACCTGACACAATATAACGTGCCGAGCCAATTATTGCTGGCCTCCCAAGAGCCGAGCAGAACACATTAGTTGTCAATCGAACGCAGAAGTCCATAGAATCGCAGTGTATGTCAGAAAAGTCGAACCTACCCAAACCTAACCCAAACTAGCAGAACATAACCAAACGAAGCTTAACTCTGCTTAGCTTGTCGAGAACGCTATTGCTGAACACCCCAGAGACGAGGTAGAACATGCTAGAGCACAGCAGCGCGCATATATCATGGGAAACGCAGTGCACAGCACAAAAGTTAAAGCTGTCCCAACAACATTTAGCCTAACTCAACCTCACCGGGCGCAACCTGACTCAAAATAACATGCAGAGACAACTGTTTCTGTCCTTCCCAGAGCCAAGCTGAAAACATTAGAGCACTGAAGAGCGCAGGAGTACACCTAATAGCAGACTATATGACTAAAGTCGAAGCTACCCTACGCTTACCTAACGAATCGTAACATACACAAGCGTAACATAACTTAATCTAGCGCAACGCGCCCGCTATTTCTTGCCTCGCCAGAGAAAAGCAGGACACACTAGTGGTGGGTAGAATGCAGAAGTACATAGAATCGCAGAGTATGTCAGAATAGTCTATGCAACACAAAGACTAACCCAGACCAACGGAACATAGGCAAACGTGGCCTAACTCAAGCCAACGTGCCTCGACTGCTATTGCCGGCCTCCTCAGAGCCAAGCAGGGCACACTAGGGCGCAGTAGAGTGCAGAAATCCACCAAACAGCTGTGTACAGCAAAAAGTTTAAGCTACAGTAATCAAACTTAGCCTAACCCAACCGAACCGAACGCAACCTGTCTGAACAT
>NW_016986202.1:0-474 GCF_001483705.2 Eufriesea mexicana | reverse complement strand
AACTTAAAACAATCCTGACAAAGCTTAGCCTGGCCCAACATAAGCGAATATAACCTCACAAAATATACCGTGCCGAGGCCACTATATCTGGCTCTCACAGAGCGAATCTGGCGGCATTAGAGCACCCTATGGCGCAGGAATCTACCTAATTGCAGACTATGGCACTAAAGTCAGAGCCACCATCTCCGAACCTAACCAACCGTAACATAACCAAGCATTGCCCAACTAAACCTAATGTGCCGCGACCACTATTGCTGGCCTCCCCGGAGCCAAGCGGGACACTTCAGTGGGGATAGAGCTCAAAAATTCATATAACCGTATTGTTTATCAGATAAGTCGAAGCTACCCATGCTTAACCCAAACAAACACAACATAACCACACGTGGCCTGACTCAATCTAACGTGCCGAGGCAGCTGCTGTTGCCCTCCCCAGAGCCAAGTAGGACATACCTGAGCACACTATAGCACAGAAAT
>NW_016986201.1:0-893 GCF_001483705.2 Eufriesea mexicana | reverse complement strand
ACGGCTGCGGTACTGTGATTATGTCTGTTCTCAGTACCCTTATGCCAATCGTTGGTATCTCCAACTGTAACGGATCTGTCCCTTATCATACTAGAATTGCTTCAGAATATGTGTACTTAATGACGAGGTCTACAGAACTGCTACAGGGCTCTGTTGATAGATGCACTAAGAACCGCAATGTCAATTCTAATCTTCTCTTGCTATAACCGTACAATACACTGAATACCCTATACTTGCTTTGGAATTTAGATCATCTCTGAACTGATAAAACAGCGGAAACATCTATTAATATGCTGATTTACCGAACAACGTGCTGGGAGCTTTTAATATCTCTAAACATAACAGATTGAAACACTGATTATTCTAGAACTACTGTGGTATAGGAAACATCAGTGAAGAAATGGGTACAACGGATAGGGTACTGTGGTGATGGCCGTACTCAGTACGGATTCGTCGATTGTTAACTGCTCGAATCGGTAGTGGGCCAAACCTATGTCACTCTAGAATTGCAACAGGATAAAGCACATCTTTGGACGGAATAATACAATGGCTACAATACCATATTGGTTACTCTAGAATTACCATGGATATTAAATCGTCACAGAAACTATTAATCCGTCGGATACTGTTCTGTATCGGTGGATGCTACAATTATATTGGTGGGTGCTGTAAATATCTTTATCTACAACTGGCGTACACATTGATTATTCTAGAAATGCTGTGGAATATGAGACGTGAGTGAACAAACTAACACAGCGGCTACTGTATTGTGATTATTGCTGTACATATCAGTGCTCTGTCAGCGGTTAATGCCTCGAGCTATAACGGAACTGTCTTTTCCCATTGTAGAATTGCTACAGAACACAAATCATCATTGAAAAGATCAATCCAAA
>NW_016986200.1:0-334 GCF_001483705.2 Eufriesea mexicana | reverse complement strand
ACAAGAAAGTTAGCTCACGATGTTATTAGTCGAAAATGTTAATAAGATTCAATTTTCCAGATAGATTCTACAGTATTGCATTGGCCATGGATGGCCAATAGAATCCTTCCTCCGTATTTATGCAAGAAAGATACATCACCACGATATGATTCGAAAATGTCAGTAAAGTTGAATATTCGCGGCAGATACTATAGCACTGTAATGGCTATAGCTGGCCAATAGAATCTTGCTTCCTTATTTAAGCACGAAAGTTACCACACAACGATATTATTCGAAATTCTTATTAAAATTGAATTTTCGTGGCAGATTCTATAGCATTGTAATGGCTACAGCA
>NW_016986199.1:0-385 GCF_001483705.2 Eufriesea mexicana | reverse complement strand
CGCAGTGCATGGCAGAAAAATCAAAGCTATCCTAACATTACCCATGCCAACGTAAACTAACCGAACGTAACCTAACCCAACCTGGTATGCCGCGGCCACAATTTCTGGTATCCCCAGAGCCAAGCAGAACATATTAGAGGAGAGCAGGGCGCAGAAATCAACAGAATGGCAGTGTGCAGCAGAAAAGTCAAAGACACCCAGACCAAACACAAACTAACATAACCGGACCAAACGTAACCTAACCCAACCTAACTCGCCGTGGCCGCTATCTCGAGCATTCACAGATCAAGGCAGGGAATATTAGATAAAAGTAGATCACAGAAATCCACCGAATAGGAAGGTACTGCGCTAATGTCAAAGCTGTCCTGTCCTAACCTAACGAAGC
>NW_016986198.1:0-707 GCF_001483705.2 Eufriesea mexicana | reverse complement strand
CAAGTTAGGTAGAGCTGTAGTATCCTGGTTTATGTTCGGTTGGCTTGAGTTAGGTTTGGGTAATTTTGACTTTTCCTATATACACTGCAATCTTATGGATTTCTGTGCTGTACTCTTCGTTAATGCGCTCTGCTTGGTTCTGGGGTAGCCAGCAATAGACGTCGCGACAGGTTTGGTTGGGCTTTGTCACGTTTGGTTTTGTTACGGTTGGATACGATAGAGCATAGCCTTAGCTTTAACTTTGGTGCTATTGTCCGCTATTAGGTGGATTTCTGCGACCTACTTGGCTCTGTATTGCTTTCAGGTTGGCTCTGGGGACGCCAGCAATAGTGGCCTCCGCACGCTACGTTGAGTTAGGTTACGTTCGGTTAGGCTGGGTCAGGCTAAGCTTGGTCAGGGCAGCTATAAATTTTGTGCTGTACACGTCTATTCGGTGGATTTATGCGCTCTACTGTGCTCTAGTATATTCTGCGTGGCTCTGGGGATGGCAGCAACAGCGGTCGCGGCACGTTAGGTTGAGTCACGCATTGCTAGGTTATGTTCCGTTTGTTTGGGTTAGGCTTACGTAGCTTTGACTATAATGATGTACACCGCGATTCATTAGATCTCTGTGTTCTATTCTCCAAGAATGTGTTCTGCTTGGTTCTGGGGAAGCCAGCGACAGTGGTTGCGGTACGTTAGCTTGTGTTAAGTTACGTTGGGTTATG
>NW_016986197.1:0-2110 GCF_001483705.2 Eufriesea mexicana | reverse complement strand
GGAACGGCACGTCCATCGTGGACATGTCGTTCGCATCGCCGGCAGCTGTGCGGCGGGTCACCGTCTGGAGCGTGGCGGTGGAAGTGGAATCAGTTGGCGACCACCTCCACATGACCACGATGCTTGCCGTCATTCCTCGCACCGGTCTGGAACCACCCATGGGGAAGCACACCACCGCGCTGCGATGGGCGCTCGGGCACATCGACCGCGACCTTTTCGCCGCGGCCGCCCAGATAGTCGCCTGGACGGATGGTCCCGTCGGGCGCGAAAACGACGAAGCGGGGTTAGGGGCGAAGAAGCTAAGGGCGGCGGTCACGCGCACGTGCGACGTTACCATGCCGCGGGTGACGGAGCCACCGTCGCGGGGTGCAGTGCATCGGTGGTCGGCCGAAATCGTGCAGCTCCGGGAGCTCAGCGTGCTCGCCCGGCTCCAGTACACCTGTGCGCGTCGTCGAGGACGCGCGGTGTCCGCCAAGGATATCGCGCGACACTATCTTGATGGACACCCTCTTCCCTGTGGCGGAGGAGGAGGTGGTGCAACCCGCTGCAGCGCGGTAGGAATTTGTCGGATGTTCCGTCGAGCTGGGGGCCTCGCGCGAGGAGTTGGGCCGTGCGGTCGTTAGGATTAGGCGAGGAGCACAGCCCCCGGACCGGACGGCATCCCAGGCCGAGCCTTAGCACTGGCTCTGGAAGCATGGGGTAACCGTGTGCGACGGCTGTTCGACAGCTGCCTCAGGACCGGTCGCTTCCCGGCATGTTGGAAGAGAGCGAGGGTCGTGCTGATCCCGAAACTAGGGAAGCCGTCGAACTCTCCGAAGGCATACCGGCCGATATGCCTGCTCAACGAGGCGGGCAAGCTCTTCCAGCGCGTTCTAGCTGCCCGCCTCCGAGAGCATATAGCGGACGTGGATCCCGATCTCAGCGGCAGCCAGTTTGGATTCCCGCATGGTCGGTCGACGATCCACGCGATCAAGCGCGTTCGTACCTTGTCGGTGGCTGCCGTCAAACGGGGCGGGGTGGTGCTTGCGGTCAGTGTGGATATCGCCGACGCCTTCAACACCCAGCCCTGGGCTGCCGTCCGGTGTCCCCTGTTGAACCACAGGGTTCCCCAATACATGATGGCGGTGATCGGCGACTATTTGGCGTAGCGCTCGATAGAGTATCCCGGACGATACACGACCGTCTTGCGGGCGACGAACTGCGGGGTTCCACAGGGATCGGTACTCGGGCCGATCCTCTGAGACCTCGCGTACGACGCCGTGATGCGCACTCCGCTCCCCCGCGGCCTGAGCCTGACGTGTTACGAGGACGACACGCTGGTGATGTCCGCTGGGTCGAGTTGGGAGGATGTCACGCTGGGCGCGGATGGCGGCGTGGCCCACGTCACGAATAGCATCCAGCGGCTGGGGCTGTGTATCTCACCCGAGGAGACCGAGGCAATGTGGTTTTGCCATCGGCACGACGGGAAGCCGCCCAAGTCCCCGATGTGCGTGGGGAACATCGTGGTCGACGTAGGGACCTGATGAAATACCTCGGTCTCGTCCTCGATAGCCACTGGAAGCTCGACGAACATTTTCTCGCGCTGGAACCACGCCTGGAAGGTATGGCTGTGGCGCAGTGTCGCCTGCTACCCAACCTGGGAGGGCCAGGCGGGAGGATGCACCGCCTCTCCTCGGCAGTCGTTCGCTCGGTGGCACTTTACGGCGCTCCGAACAGGGCGAATGACCTAGTCGTCAGTCCACGCAGTCTGGCGGTTCTTCGGCGAGTAGCTCGCAGGATGGCGATCAGGGTCGTGAGCGGTTATCGCAAGATATACCACGAGGCGGCGATGTTTCTGGCGGGTGCCCCGCCGTTCGAACATCAAGCGGCGGGGGAGGCCCGTATCTACGGTCTCCTACACGCTGGCGGCGGCGGTGCAACTGAAGAAGGGGCCGTTTCCTTGAGGTGAAGGGTTCGACAATCCTTGATGTGCGCCTGGCGAGCTTTGCTGAGGAAGGCGAACAGCCGGCAGCACCGGGAGGTCGAGGTTGTGCTCCCCGTGTTGGATGCATGGACCGGCATGGCAGCCGGCAAACTTTCCTCCTGCCACAGGTTCTAACCGGGCGCGGCT
>NW_016986196.1:0-910 GCF_001483705.2 Eufriesea mexicana | reverse complement strand
TACTGGCCACCACAAAGAAGAATGTACTGGAGCACAGAAGTGCACAGAAAACCGACGCATTTCTGCGTGTAGCACAAGAGTCGAATATAACCTTAAATAACCTGACATAACCTAAGATAACCATACGTAACATAGCTCAACCAAACGTGCCGAGATCACTGTCTGCCCCCCTCCCCCCAGAGCCAAGTAGAAAGCATTAGAACGCAGTAGAGCGCAGAAATCCGCGGGCAGCAATGTATTGCACAAAGGCCTATACTAACCTATCCTAACCTAACTGAACGTAACATGACCGAACGAAGCATGGTTCAAGCCAGCGTGTCGAGACAACCATCGCTGACCACCCCAAAGCCAAGTGGAACATACTAAGGCACACTAGAGTGCTGAAGTCCACCGAATGGCAGTGTATACCACAAAAGTCGAAACTATCCTATCCAAATATGTCCAATCTTAACATAAACGAAAGTAACATAACTCAACCTAACGCACACCGACCACCATTGCTGGCCTCCCCAGAGTCGAGCAGAACTTACCGCAGTACAGTCGAGCGCAGAAATGCATAGAATAGCAGTGTATAGCACAAAAGTCATATCTATCCAGACGAATCCAAGCTGATAAAACCTAATCGAGCGGATCCACCCACAGCGAAACGTGCCGCGGACACTATTGGCCGCTTCCCCAGAGCTAAGCATGATATTCTAAGGCACAGTACAGCGCGGATATGCTCCAAATAGCAGTGAACAGGACGAAAGCCTAAGTTAACCAGACCGAGCTTAACCTAACCTTATACAACGAAACGTAACATATCTTAACCTAAAATGACGAGAGCACTATTGCTGGACTCCACAAAGACAAGCAAAATGTTCTAGAGCACAGTAGTGCGCAGAAACACACCGCATTGCAGTGAAGAGCA
>NW_016986195.1:0-625 GCF_001483705.2 Eufriesea mexicana | reverse complement strand
GCAATAGTTAAGCTACGAGGAGCGATAAATGAGAAGTGCGAGTGGAAGTACATATTAGCGATCACACTCGACATCTCGGGTGCCTTCGATAATGTGTGGTGGCCTATAGTGCCCCAAGAACTGAAACGAAGGAACTGCGCGCAGAACTTGTACAAGCTGATGTAAAGCTACTTCACGGACAGGAGGGTCCAGCTGACAGGGAAGCACGAATCTGTCGAGAAGCAAGTAACAATGGGTTGCCCGCAAGTGTCGATACTAGGACACAGCTTCTGGAATCTCATTTTCGACGACTTGCTGGCGCAACTATGGTCCGAGGAGACCCAATGCAAAGCGGTCGCTTACGCCGACGACATAATAATCCTGATCAGAGGAAACTCGAGGGAGGAACTGCGGCGAGAGTGGCAATCAGCGGTCACAGCGGTCTCTACATGGCGCAGCCGCAAGAGGCTATGCCGCGAAGACGGAGATGCTGTTGTTGAAGGGGAAGCTCTATTCCGAACGACCACCAACAATTCGCATCAACGGGGAAAGCATCGGGATGCGCCCATCGATCTAATACCTTGGCGTTCATCTTGCACGCGGCCTGAAGGTTGAGAAGCACGTGCAAGAAACAGCGCACATGTGC
>NW_016986194.1:0-523 GCF_001483705.2 Eufriesea mexicana | reverse complement strand
CACCCGTGAGGCCAGCAATAGCGTTCGTGGCACACCAGGCTGGGTTACGTTACGTCCGCTTATGTTACGTTTGGTTAGGAAAGGATAGGATAGCTTTGACTTTTGCGCCATACATTGCCATTCAGAGGATTTTTTCTACATTGCTCTACTATACTCTGCTCGACTCTCGGGAGAACAGCAATAGTGGTCGAAGCACGTTAGGTTGGGTTAGATTATGTTTGGTAATGTTAGGTTACGATGTGTTAGGTTATGGTAGCTTCGACTTTTGTGTCACACAATACTATACTATGGGCTTCTGCGCTCTCCATTACGCGATCTCACATTGTTTGTATCTGTGGACGCCAGGAATAATGCTCTCGGCAAGTTAGGCTGTGTTATGTTACGTTTGGTAATGTTAGGTTTGGTCGGGTTTGGTGAGGATAGCTTTGACTGTTGTGCTCTGCGCTGCTATTCTATCGATTTGAGCGTCCTACATTGCTCTGCTACGCTCTCCATGTCTCTCGTGGGGCTGGCGATACCGGTC
>NW_016986193.1:0-619 GCF_001483705.2 Eufriesea mexicana | reverse complement strand
GTTTGAGCACAGTAGATTGCAGAAATCCGCCTAATAGCAGTGTATAGCGCAAAAGTCAGAGCTGGCCCCTCCTAACATTACAAATCGTAACGTAACCAGACGTAACCTACCTGAACCTAATTGATTGCGACCAGTATTGCGGGACGCCCCAGGGCCGAGCAGGATATGGCAGAGCACATACTAGAGCGCACAAGTCCGCTGAATAACTGTGTCCACCACGGAAGCCAATGATATCCTTACACAACACAAACGAACATAGCCTAGGAAAACGTAGCCTAACTCAACCTACCGTGCCGAGACCACTATTTCTGGCCGCCGCAGAGCCAAGCATAACATACGAGAAAGAAGTAGAGCGTAGAAATCGACCACTTCGCAGTAAATAGCACAAAAGTCAAAGATATCCTGACTGAACCTAATCCAACCGAACCAAACCAAACGTAGCACAGCTCAAGCTAATGCGCCCGGACCACTACTACTTGCGTCCCCAGAGGCAATAGACCATACTATAGGAGAGCAGAGCGCATAAATCCACAGAACCGCAGTTTATAGCTGAGACGTCGAAGCTATCCATACATAACCTAAGCTACCATAGCATAACCAAACGTAGCCTACCTCAACC
>NW_016986192.1:0-569 GCF_001483705.2 Eufriesea mexicana | reverse complement strand
ATGTCAATAAAATTGAATTTTCCAGCCAGATTCTATAGCATTGCAATGGCTACAGTACGCCAAAAGCATGCTTCCTCGTTATCTAAGCAAGAAAGTTAGCTCACCACCATGTAAGTGGATAATGTCAATGAAATTGAATATTCCGGCCAGACTCTAAACCACTGCTATGGCTATAGCGCGCCAATAGAATCTATCCTCCTCATTTATGCAAGGAAGTCAGTTCACCACTATATTAGTCGAAAATGTCAGTAAAATTGTTTTTTCCTGCCAGATTCGGAAACATTGCAGTGGTTATAGCACGCCAATGGTATCTTTCCTCCTTATTTATGCACGAAAGTTAGCTTACCACGATATTAGTGGAATAGAAAATGTCAATGAAATTGAATATTCCGGCCAGATTCTTAACCACTGCTATGGCTATAGCGCGCCAATAGAATCTATCCTCCTCATTTATGCAAGACAGCAAGCTCACCACGATATTAGTCGAAAATGTCAATAAAATTAATCTTTCCAGGTAGATTCTAGAGCATTGCCATGGCTATGGTCCGCGAATAGAATCTTTCCTCCTC
>NW_016986191.1:0-526 GCF_001483705.2 Eufriesea mexicana | reverse complement strand
AGTGCCCCATTGAGGGAAGCACTAAGTACCGCACTGTCAACTGTAAACATCTGTAGCTACATATTAATACAATGCATTGGTTATTCTAGAAGTGCCGTTATTCATATATGATACATTAAAAAATTCGTCCAATTTCCAATCACTAAAGTACTGTGACGATGGCTGTACTCAGTACTGTTGTATCAATCGTTAATATCTCCAGCCATAACGGATCTGTAATTTGTCATTGCATAACTGCTATTGTATTTACATTATCATGGAACAGGTTGATCCATCGGCTACAGTGCTCCATTGTTGGAAGTACTAAGTACTTCTCTGTCAATTGTAAATATCTGTAAATATAACGGTACTAAGCATTGATTATTCTAGAGCTGCGGTTAAAATAAAGTTATATGTGTACAAATCTTTGCAACTGCCAAAGCGCTGTGATGATTGCTGTACTCAGTACTGTTTCGTCAATTGTTATTGCCACCAGAGGCAACGGATCATTCTTTTGTCATTCCAGAATTCCAATAGTATCCATATC
>NW_016986190.1:0-534 GCF_001483705.2 Eufriesea mexicana | reverse complement strand
CTTTTGACACTGGCTTTATTGGCCCAATGACGTCAATGATGTTGCACAGCACCATTATAATTGCTTCTTTTATAGTTTCCAAGTTCCTATAGATATTACTAGACATTTTTTTTTAAAGCAACATTTACACTCTATATTCAATTTAACTTTACCTTTCATAACTATTATCAATTGTTCATTCTCCATCCCTTCAATGATCATCATATTTCCATGTCGATGCCACACATCTTTCTCTCTCGATACATATGCTGCCTCCTTTACGTTTCTTGATTCTGCATAATGTGCGTTTCCTCTTCTTACTCCTTTTATTCGAATTTAACACATTAGTGATGATCAGTGACTTTGACCACGATTATTAATATTCATTTATATCAGGAACACAACATACCTTTCAATCTCACTGTATTCTTCATATCTTGTTGTTATAAGGCATCACATAAATTAATTGTATTTCTTTTTGTCTGCCTAAATCATCTCCATTTTCTGAATTTTTATTTGACCGTCAAGGATTTCTATCTTGTATGTCATATGGTT
>NW_016986189.1:0-2403 GCF_001483705.2 Eufriesea mexicana | reverse complement strand
GAAGCCTAACCGAAGCAAACAGAGCATATCCATACATAGTACAGCTCTACCTAACGTGCCAAGACTGCAATTGCAACGATCCCCAAAGCCAAGGAGGGCTTACTAGAGAAGAGTAGAGTGCTGGAATCCACCGCATAGCAGTGCACACTAAGAAAGTTAATGCTGTCCTAACCAAACTTAGCTTAACCAAACCGAGCAGAGCGTAACCTGACACAACGTAACGTGCAGAGGCCACTATTTCTGGCAATCCCAGGGACAATCGGAAAACATTAGAGAACTATATGTCACAGAAGTCCACCTAACGGCAGACTGCATCACTGAAGTCAAGGCTATCCTCTCCTAACCAAACCAATCGCAACATAAACAAACATAGCGTAACTCAACCTAAAGTGCCGTGACCACTCTTCCTGCCTTCCCAGAGACAAGCAGGACTTACTAGGGCACAGTAGTGCGCAAAAATCCAACGAATATCAGTGTGCAGCACAAAAGTTATACCTGTCGTGTCCAAACTTAGCCTAAACCAACATATCCGGACGTAACTTGACGCACATCACGTGCCGAGGCCACTATTGCTGGCCGACCCAGAGTCATGCGGATGCTAGTAAGGCAATGCAGAGCGCAGATATCGACTGAGTAGCAGTGTATAGTATAAAAGTAGAACCTACCCTAACCAAACCTTTCCTAACCTAGCCAGGCCAAACGTAACATAACTCAACCCAGCCTGCCGAGACAACTATTGCTGGCCACGATGGAGCCAAGCAGAACATATTAGAGCGCTGTAGAGCGCAGAAATACAACGCATAGCAGTGTACAGACAAAAGTCATATCTGTCCTATCCTTACCTAGCTAAGCATTACATAACCAAACCTACCATAAATCAACCTAACGTGCCCCGGTCACTATTCCTGGCGTCCCCTAATACAGGCAAAGTGTGATAGCGCACACTTTGGTGCAGAAGTCCATAGAATTGCGCTGAGTAGCACAAAAGTCATAGCTATCGCAGCATAACCAAACGTAACATAACAAAACCTAACTTACCGCGACCGCTATTTCTGGCCTCCCCATTGCCAAGCAGAGCACACTAGTGGAGAGCAGGGCGCAAAAATTCATAGAATCGCTGTGCATACCACAATAGTCGGAGGTAACCCATCCAAACGTAGCCAAACGTAACACTACCGAGCGTAGCTTAACTCAACCGAACGTGCCGATACCATTACTGCTTGCCTCCACAGCGCCAAGCTGAATATACTAGACGACAGTGGAACGCATAAATCCACCGAACAGCAGTCTACACCACGCAAGCCAAGGCTGTCCAAACAGAACCCAGACTAACGTATCCTAACCAAACGTAGCCTAACTCAACCTAAAGTGCCGAGATCACCATTACTGGCCTCGTCATAGTCGAGCAGTGTATAGTGTAGCAATGTAAAGCGCAGAAATCCACCGGACAGCAGTGTATAGCACAAAAGTCTATGCCATCATATCCTAACCTACCTAAACGTAACATAACTGAACGTAGCCTAACCCAGACTTATGTGGCGAGACCGCCATTACTGCCCCCCCCCCCAGAGCCGAGCAGAGCATAGTACATCAACGTAGAGCGTAGAAATCCTCCGGATTGCAGTGTGTAGCACAAAAGTGAACTTTACCGTGTCCTGTGTGCACAAAAGTGAACTTTACAGTGAACTTTACCCTGTCCAAACTTAATAGAACCAAAGGTAGCGTAACCAAACACAACGTGCCTGGACCACTATTGCTGGCTTCCAAAGAGACAACCAGAATATACTAGAGCACAGTAGACAGCAGAAAGCCACCAAACTTCAGTTTATAGCACACAAGTCGGAGTTATCCTAAACTTACCTAACCTACGACAACCCAACCAAATGTTGACGGGCTGAACTTAAATTGCGGCGACCGCTTTTGCCGGTCGTTCAAACGTGGAGCAAAGTATATTAGAGCACAGTAGATTGCGGAAGTCCACCGTATAACAGTGTATACCACGAAAGCCGTATCTAGCCAGACATAACAAGGGCAACGTATCATAACCAAGCGTAGCACAACTCAACTTAACGTGACGCGACCGCTATTGCTGGTCTGCCTAGAGCCAAGCTGAACATATTAGAAGAACGTAGGGCGCCGAAATCCACATACTGCCAATCTACAGCCGAAAAATCGAAGGTATCCTAACCTTACCCAGACTAACCTTGCATAACCGAGCGTAACATAACTCAACCTAACTTCCCGAGACCACTATTGCTGGCATCCCCAGAGCCACGTGGCACATATTAGAGCACAGCGGAGCGTAGAAGCCGACCACATTGAAGTGTATAGCGCAAAAGACAGACACATGCAGACCAAACATAGCCAAACCTAACATAGAGAAACGTAACATAACCGAAACAA
>NW_016986188.1:0-740 GCF_001483705.2 Eufriesea mexicana | reverse complement strand
CCTATCCTAACCTTACCAAAGGTAACCTAACTCAACCTAACGTGCCACGACCGCAATTGCTGGCCTCCCTGGAGTTGAGCAGAGTATGGTAGAGCACAGTAAGGCGTTGCACAGTAAGGCGCAGGCAACCGTCGGATTGCGGTGTACAGAACACGAGCCGAAGGTA
Source organism: Eufriesea mexicana (assembly GCF_001483705.2). Classification (NCBI taxonomy): domain Eukaryota; kingdom Metazoa; phylum Arthropoda; class Insecta; order Hymenoptera; family Apidae; genus Eufriesea; species Eufriesea mexicana. The sequence goes on along the minus strand of NW_016986188.1, from coordinate 574 downwards.
CCCTATCCTACCCTAACCAAACGTAACATAACCAAACGTAATAAAATTCAACCTAATGTGTCGAGACCGCTACTGCCGGCCTCCACTCGAGCCGAGCAGAACTTGTTGGATGACAGTAGATCGCAGAAATCCATCGAATAGCATTGTATATCACAGAAGTCAAAGCAACCCAATCCTAACGATACCAAACTTAACATAACCGAACGTAACCGAACTTAAGCTAATATGCCGGGAACACTACTTCTGGCCTCGGCAATGGCAAGCGGAACATTCAAGAGCGCGGTAGGGCTTTCAAATCCACCGAACAGGTGTGTACAGCACAAAAGTCAAAGATTTCCTGCCCTACCCTAACCAAACGTAACGTAACCAAATGAAACATAACTCAACCTAGCGTGACGAGACATCTATTGCTGCTCTCCCCAGTGCCAAGCAGAACATATTAGGGAACAGTAGAACGCAGAAACCCACCGCATTGCAGTTTATAGTACAGAAGTCAAAGATATCCGAACCATACCAGAAATAACCTTAACTAAACGAACGTAGCCTAGCTCAACATAAAGTGCAGAGACCACTG
>NW_016986187.1:0-1171 GCF_001483705.2 Eufriesea mexicana | reverse complement strand
TACTGTGCTCTAATATGTCCTGCTTGGCACTAGGAAGCCCAGCAATAGTGGTCTCAGCACGTCATGTTGAGTTACGTTACGTTTGGTTATGTTATGATTTGTCAGGTTAGGATAGGACATCTTTGACTCGTTCGCTATGCGCTGTTATCCGATGAACTTCTGCGCTCTACTGTGCTCTAATATGTTCCGCTTTGCTCTGGGTAGGTCAGCTATAGTGGCGCAGACACCTGGTTGTGCTAGGTTACGTTTGGCTAGGTTACATTATGCTACGTTTGGTTAGGATCGCTTTGACTTTTGTGTTATACACTGCTATTCGGTGGACTTCTGGGCTCAACTGTGCTGTAGTATATCCTGCTTAGCACTCGGTAGGGCAGCAACAGCGGTTTCGGCACGATTGGTTGAGGCAGGCAATGTTAGGTTACGTTCAGTTTGTTCGGGTTAGGCTCGAACAGCATTGACTGCCAAGATATATAGTGCGATTCCATTGATTTCTGCGTTCTACTGTCCACTATCATCTTCTGCTCCACTCTGGGGAGGCCAGCAATGGTGTTCGCGGCACGTTATATTGGTGTTCGCGGCACGTTATGTTAAGTTGTGTTAGGTTTGGTCATGTTACGATTGGTTAGGTTAGGAGGGGATTGCATACTCTTTGCCACTGCAGCCTACTATTAGGTGGATTTCTACGACCTGCTCAAATATTTTCAGCTTATCTCTCTGAAGGCCAGCAATAGTGATCTCGGCGCGCTATGTTGAGTCACGTTGCGTTCGGTCAGGTTTGGTTAGGTTTAGTTTTGTCAGGATGGCTTTAACTTTTGTGTTGTACACTGCTTTTCGATGGATCTCAGCGCTCTACTGCGCACTGTTATGTAGTGCTTGGCTCTGGGATGGCAGTAAGAGTGGTCCCGGCATGTTAGGTTGTGTCAGGCTACGTTCGGTTATGTTCCGTTGGTTTGGCTTATGGTTTTGTAACTCTGACTTTTACGATATGCACTGCGATTCCATGACTTTCTGCGTTCTACTCTCCACTAACCTGTTCCGTTTGATTCTGGAGAGGGCAGCAATAGCGTTCGCGGCACGTTAGGTTGTGTTATGATACGCTTGCTTATGCTACGATTGGTTAGGTTACGAGAGGATATCCTTGTCTTTAGTGCTGTATTCTGCCATTAGGTGG
>NW_016986186.1:0-641 GCF_001483705.2 Eufriesea mexicana | reverse complement strand
CGTACGTCGTCAAGTAAGTAATAATAACAAACTAATTAGCGTCAAATTATGTGCAAAAATTGTGTAAGAATGCTGTGCAAGGAGTCGGCTATGCGATACAGTTATAAAAGTTCATAAATTAATCTCGGAAATTGCATAATTTAATTTAAAATCTATTTAAAATTATTCCCCAATAATTCCCAATCGCTAATACGGTCTTCATACCTTTTTTTATTTGGAAGTCCAGGGGGTTCAACAGCTGGTTATGAGCTTAATTTTGGATCAGTTAAATGATCATGAGCTGATTTGCTCTTACCACTAGACTTTCTATTTAATATCGCAGATTCTTCTTCATCTTCCTCTGCTTTTTCGTCAAATGATAAAAGATTGAAGTTACTGTAACAAAATTTTTTATTACAAAGAATAATACTATCATGGATAAATGCTACAAACATATATGATTTTTACTTTATTCATGTCCTTTACTTCCTCACTTTCCTGTACTATTATTCTTGGTATAATTTCAGTAAATGGATTGTTCAATAATTCAGCTTTTACCATTTTTGGAGCATAAAGTGGTTTATCCTTCTACAAAACACAGGAAATATTATATTTATATCAATTCTTGATACATTTTCTTATAAACATTAAATTTACCTCAT
>NW_016986185.1:0-293 GCF_001483705.2 Eufriesea mexicana | reverse complement strand
GGGGAGCCGGCAATAGTGGTCGCGGAACGATACGCTTAGATACTCTACGTTTGGTTAGGTTACTTTCGGCCTGAATAGGTTAGGATACCATTGACTTCGTCGCTACACGCAGTTGCTCGGTGGATTCTTGCCTTTCACTTCGATCTACTCTAATCTGATAGACCGTGTGGAGGCCTCAAATACTGGCCACGGCGCGTTACGTTGATTTTGACTACGTTAGATTAGGTTACGTTAGTTTGGATTAGGTTTGGATATCTTTGACTTTTCTGCTGCACACTAATGTTCTATGGATT
>NW_016986184.1:0-313 GCF_001483705.2 Eufriesea mexicana | reverse complement strand
TTGCAATGCCCATAGCACGCCAATAGATTCTTTCCTCCATATATATGCAAGAAAGTTAGCTCACAACGATGTTAGCCGAAATGTCAATAGAATTGAACTTTCCAGCCATATTCTATATCATTGCGACGGCTATAGAACGCCAATTGAATCCTTCCTCCTTATTTATGATAGAAAGATAGCTCACAACGATATTAGTCGAAAATGTCAATATAATTGATCTTTCCAGCCTGACTCTAAAGCATTTCAATGAATACAGCACGCCAAAAGCATCTTTCCTCCTTACCTATGAAAGGAAGATAGATCACCACGGTAT
>NW_016986183.1:0-920 GCF_001483705.2 Eufriesea mexicana | reverse complement strand
GCAATAGCGGTCCCAGCACGATAGGTTGAGTTAGGTTCCGTTCGTTTGTGCTACGTTTGGTCAGGTTTGGAGAGGATAGCTACGAATTTAGTGCTGTAGCCATACGTTCGGAGGTCTTCTGGGCTCTAATGTGCTCTGGTTTTTCCTGCTTGGCTCTGGGGAGTGCAGCAACTGCGGTATCGACACTGTATGTTCAGCCAGGCTATGTTAGGTTGTGTCCTGTTGGTGTGGGTTGGGCTCTGTCAGCTCTAACTTTCAAGATATACAGTGCCATTGCATCGTCTCCAGCGTTCTACTATCCACTAGCGTGTTCCGCTAGACTCTGTGGAGGCCAGCAATAGTGGTCGTTGCACGTTTGGTTGAGTTAGGTTACGGTCGGCTATGTTACGTTCGGATAGTCTACGAGAGGATATCTTTGACTTTAGTGCAATAGCCTGGTATTAGGTGCATTTCTGCTCCGTAGAGTGCCATAATATTTTCAGGTTGCCCCTGGGAGGACAGAAATAGTGGTCTCGACACGTTATGTTGTGTTTTCGGTCGGTTAAGTTGGGTCAGGCTAGGTTTGGACGGGACAGCTCTACCTTTTTAACTGTACACTGCTATACTGTGGATTTCTGTGCCGTTCTCTGCTCTTGCATGTCCAGCTTGGCTCTTGGGAGAGAAAAAATAGCGGTCTCGGTACGTTAGGTGGAGTCAGGCTACGTTTGGCTATGTTGTGTTGGTTTCGGTCATGTTTCGGTAGCTTAGACTTTCTGACATACACTGCGATTGAATGGATCTCTGCGGTCCACAGTCCACTAGTGTTTTCCGCTTGAATCTGGGGAGGCCAGAAATAGTAGTCGCGGCACGTTTGGATGTGTTAGGCTACGTTCGGTTTTGTTACGGTAGGTTATAATACGAGAGGATATCTTTGACTTTCA
>NW_016986182.1:0-539 GCF_001483705.2 Eufriesea mexicana | reverse complement strand
AAGATTCTATTGGCCAGCTATGGCCACAGCAATTCTATAGTATCTGGATGGAAAAATCAATTCGAATGACATTTTCGACTAATAACGTGGTGAGCTGGCATACCTGCATAAATAAGGAGGGAAGATTCTACTGGCGAGCTATGGCCAATGCAATGCCACAGAATCTGGCTGGAAAATGCAACTTTATTGTCTTTTTCGACTAATATCGTGGTGAGGTAACTTTGCATAAATACGGAGGAAAGATTCTATTGGCCAGATATGGCCATTGCAATTCTATAGTATCTGGATGGAAAATTCAGTTTTATTGACATTTTCGACTAATATCGTGGCGAGCTGACATCCCTGCATAAACAAGGGGGTAGGATTCTACTGGCGAGCTATAGCTATTGCAATGCTACAGAATCTGCCTGGAAAATGTAATTTTATTGACATTCCCGACTGATATCGCGGTGAGCTAACTTTCTTGGATGAATATAGACGAAAGGTTCTATTGGCATGCCACAGCCATAGCAATTCTATAGGATCTCGATGGAACATTC
>NW_016986181.1:326-953 GCF_001483705.2 Eufriesea mexicana | reverse complement strand
TCTAATTGCCATTGGATTGAAGGCGTTAGGCGATCTATTCACCAAGCTATAACTGGTTCTAGAGTTTGAATAGAAATATTCTCTGGCAAGTAGATGGCTGTACTTGCCATTGGATTGAGGCGTTAGGCGATCAATTCACCATGCTATAACAGGTTATAGATTTTGATTAGACCTATTCACTGGCAAGTAGATGGCTGGACTTGCCATTGGATTGAAGGCTAAAGGCGATCTATTCACCAAGCTATAACAGGTTATTGATGTTGAATATACATATTCTCTAGCAAGTAGATGGCTGCACTTGCCATTCGTTTGAAGGCGTTGGGCGCTCTATTCACCATGCTATAACAGGTTATAGATTTTGAATTGACCTATTCTCTGGCAAGTAGATAGCTGTCATTGCCATTGGATTGGATGCGAGAGGCGATCTATTCACCAAGCTATAGCATGTTATAGATTTTGAAGAGACATATTCTCTGGCAAGTACATCGATGTACTTGCCATTGGATTGAAGGCGTCTGGCGATCTAATCACCAAGCTATAGCATGTTATAGATATTGAATAGACATATTCTCTGGCAAGTAGATGGATGTACTTGCCATTGGATTGAAGGCGTCTGGCGATCTAATC
>NW_016986181.1:0-272 GCF_001483705.2 Eufriesea mexicana | reverse complement strand
GGCTGTACTTGCCATTGGTTGAATGCGTAAGGCGACCTATTCACCAAGCTACATGAGATTATATGTTTTGAATAGACCTATTCTATGGCAAGTAGAAGGCTGTTCTTGCCATTGGGTTGAAGGCGATAGGCGATCTATTCACCAACCTATAACAGATTATAGATATTAAATAGACCTATTCTCTGGCAAGGAGATGGTTGCACTTGCCTTTCGATTGGATGCGATAGGCGATCTATTCACCAAGCTATAACATGTTACAGATTTTGAATAGA
>NW_016986180.1:0-475 GCF_001483705.2 Eufriesea mexicana | reverse complement strand
TTGCAATGCTATAGAAGCTGGGTGGAAAATTCAATTTTATTGACATTTTCGACTAATATCGTGTTGAGTTGCCTTTCTTGCATAAATAAGGGGGAAAGACTCTATTGGCGTGCTATTGCCATTGCAATGATATAGAATGTGCCTGGCAGATTACATTTTATTGACATTTTCGACTAATATCGTGTTGAGTTGCCTTTCTTGCATAAATAAGGGGGAAAGACTCTATTGGCGTGCTATTGCCATTGCAATGATATAGAATGTGCCTGGCAGATTACATTTTATTGACATTTTCGACTAATATCGTGTTGAGTTGCCTTTCTTGCATAAATAAGGGGGAAGATTCTACTGGCGTGCTATAGGCATTGCAATGATATGGAATGTGCTTGGCAGATTCCATTTTATTGACATTTTTGACAAATATCGAGGTGAGCAAACTTTCTTACATAAACAAGGAGGAAAGATTATATTGGCAAGC
>NW_016986179.1:0-534 GCF_001483705.2 Eufriesea mexicana | reverse complement strand
GATAGCTTACCACAATACTAATCGAAAATGTCAGTAAAATTGAACTTTCCTTCCAGATTCTATTGGATTGCAGTGACTATAGTACGCCAGTTGGACCTTTCCTCGTTTCATATGCAAGAGAGTTAGCTCTCCACGATATTAGTCGAAAATGTCAATAAAATTGAATTTTCCATCCAGATTCTATAGCATTGCAGTGACTATAGTACGCCACTAGAAGCTTTCCTCCTTCTGTGTGCAAGAAAGTTAGGTCACCAGGATAGTAATCGATAATGTCAAAAAAATTGAATTTTCCAGCCAGATTCTATAGCATTACCATAGCATTACCATGGCTAAAGCAAGCCAATAGCATATTTCACACTTATTTATGTAAGAAACATAGTTCACCAAGATATCAGTCGAAAATGTCAAGAAAAATGAATTTTCCAATAAGATTCTATAGCTGTGCAAAGGCTATTGCAAGCCAATAGTATTTCTTCTCATTGTACAAGCGGGAAAGGTAGCTGACCACGATATCAGATGAAAATGTCCATAAAA
>NW_016986178.1:0-1107 GCF_001483705.2 Eufriesea mexicana | reverse complement strand
CAGCTATAAATGCTCGGATTCTATATGAAGAGACCACTGGAGTAAATATTTTAAGAAAAGATTGTATTTTCCAATTAGCCGAAGAGCTAAGAAGTAAATGTACAGAAGATGTGGAGAACACTATCATTCCATTGACAAATATTCGTACTACTGACGCACGGAAGAATTGTCAAGTTCAAGAATCATGTAATAGAAATAGATGTACGAGTCTTTGTACTAAATGTAATAGAAATGTTTGCAGAAAATGTATTTCAAACAGATTTTATATGTAAAAACTGTTTTCAATGAATTTTTTAATAATGAATCTTTCGTTTAAATTGATTTGAAACTATTTTCTTTGCAAAAAAGGCTTCAATTTTCTGATACGAATCAAATTGGCTCACTTCGGTAAAAATAGGTATATAATCAATATCCGTAAATCTAGTGTTAAAAGTCTGAAGGACAGAGGATCCAGGACTCAGCCTGATCTCGATCATGTACCCGTAATTGCTGGTATGACGATTAGTAAAAACAGTTAGTCTTTCAGATCATCGAAGTTTAGCAAGCTATGACTTCGAAGACCTACATTTTCTACGACTATTCGCTAGTCCCGGTGTCAATAAATGCACGTTATTGTCAACTAGTTGAAAGAGTGAAGCTCATTCCCTCTTAGTAGTAATATACAATATATAACACAATAATGTCGATAAGTTTGGTGTCAGTATCTAGCATAGGACGAAACCTGGTCGAGAAGTTTTCGTTACTAGTTTCGATAAACCCTTATCATCGAGAGGAAATTAAAAAATTCGTGTCTATCTTTACGTTGGTACGTGATTAGACCAAACTAAGTTTCAGTCGGTTTGCCAACTAGGCTAAACTGATTTCTGGGTACGGTGATACAGCTAAGAAGCACAGGCGTAAAATTAAATTCCATACTACAAATAAAAATGACGCACAAGTTACACAAACGTGCATTAGAAATTTTCAACAGCGAACTACGTGAGAAGCAAAGTATTTTTCCAATATGATTGCATTTATGTATATCTTGATAGATTGGAGACCAGATGAACAGGAATGTCAGAAAGAAAGTAAATATAAAATATTATAAACTAGAATATTACAGCTATT
>NW_016986177.1:0-1258 GCF_001483705.2 Eufriesea mexicana | reverse complement strand
ATGTATGGTTAGATGGATTTATGGATGGGTGGATGGATGGATTGATGTATGGATGCGTGTATGCAAGGTCGAATGTACGGATGCATGTATGGGTGGATGTATGGATGTATGTATGTATGCGCGGATGTGTCTATGCATGTATGTATGGGTGAGTGTATGGGTTTGTGAATGGATGTATGGCTGTATGTACGGATGAATGTATGGATGGATGTGTATATGGGTGGATGGATTTATGGATGTATGGGTGTGTGGATGTATGGATGTACGGATGAATGGATGTATGGTTGGATGAATGTATGGTTGGATGGATGTATGAATGTGTGGATGTATGTATGTATGGATGTTTGAATGTATGGATGTATTTACGTTATGTATTTAAGGATGATTGCATGTACGAATGAATTTATGTGTGTATGTGTGGATCTCTGTATTGATATGTGTATGGGTGCATGGCGGGATGGATGGATGCATGGATGCATGTATGGATGGATGGCTGTATGGGTGGTTGGATGTGTGGATGGACAGTGGTATGGATGGACGGTTGTACGGACGTGTGCGAGTATGTATGGATGTATGTAAGGGTGTATGTTTGCATGTACGAATGGATGTATGTATGGATGTATGTTTGGATGTATGTATGGATGGATGAGTGTATGGGTGGATGGAATTATGAATGTATGGGTGTGTGGATGTATGGATGTGTGGATGGACGCATGTATGGGTGGGTGGTTGTGTGAATGTGTGGATGTATGTATGGATGGATATATGTATGTATGGCTGTATGGATCGATGGATGTATGGATGGGTGGACGTATGGATGTATGCCTATATGGATGAATGGATGTATGGATGGATTGAGGTATGGATGGTCGGATGTACGGACGTATGTATGCATGTGTGTATGGGTGAGTGTATGGGTCTCTGTATGGATGTATGGATGTATGTTTGGATGTATGTATGGATGGATGTATGTATGGGTGGGTGGATTTATGGGTGTATGGGTGTGTGAATGTATGGATGTATTGATGGATGGATGTATGGATAGGATGGATGTATGGATGGATGTAAGAATGGATGGATGGCTGTATGGATGGTTGGAAGTATGGACGGATTGACGTAAGGATGGTCGAATGTACGGATGTATGGATGTATGTATTTATATATGTACGGATGTATGGATGGATGGTTGAATCGTTTGATGGAAGTACGTATGGACGGGTTTATGGGTGTATGGTCGTGTGGATGTATGGATGTATTC
>NW_016986176.1:0-579 GCF_001483705.2 Eufriesea mexicana | reverse complement strand
GAATCTGCATGAAAAATTCAATTTTATTGTTAGGTTCGACTAATATCGTGGTAAGCTAACTCCATTCAATACGCAAGGAGGAAGAATTCTATTGGCCTACTATAGTCATTGCAATGCTGTAGAATCTGGCTGTAAAATTGAATTTTATAGTTATTTTCTACTAATATCGTGGTGAGCTAACTCCTTTGTATACGTAAGGAGGAAGAATTCTATTGGCCTACTATAGCCATTGCAATGCTGTAAAATCTGGCTGGAAAATTCAATCAATTTTGTTGACATTTTCGAGTAATATCGTGGTGAGTTAATTTTCTTGCGTAAATAAGGAGGGAAGCTTCTATTGGCGTTCTATAGCCAATGCAGTGGTATAGAATCCGGCTGGAAAATTCACTTTAATAGACATTTTCGACTACTATAGTGGTGAACTAACTTTCTCGCATAAATGAGGAGGAAAGGCACTATTGGCATGCTATAGCCGTAGCAATGCTCTAGAATCTGCCAGGAAAGTTCAATTTTATCGTCATTTTGGTCTAATACCGTGGTGAGCTGACTGTCTTGCATAAATGACGAGGAAAGAATCCA
>NW_016986175.1:0-474 GCF_001483705.2 Eufriesea mexicana | reverse complement strand
GTGGCTGTACTTGCCATTGGTTGAAGACGTTAGGCTATCTACTCCCCAAGCTATAGCAGACTACATATTTTCAGTAGACATATTCTCTGGCAAGAAAATGTCTGTACTTGCCATTGGATTGATGGCGTTAGGCTATCTATTCACCAAGCTATAACAGATTTTAGATTTTGAATAGACCTATTATCTGGCAAGTAGATGGCTGTACTTGCCATTGGATTGATGGCGTTAGGCTATCTATTCACCAAGCTATAACAGATTTTAGATTTTGAATAGACCTATTATCTGGCAAGTAGATGGCTGTACTTGCCATTGGATTGAAGGCGTTTGGCGATCTATTCACCAAGCAATAACACTTTATAGACTTTGAATTGACCTATTCTCTGGCAAGTAGATGCCTGTACTTGCCATTGCATTGAAGGGGTTAGGCGATCTATTCACCAAGCAATAACAGGTTATAGGTTTTGAATAGACCAA
>NW_016986174.1:0-579 GCF_001483705.2 Eufriesea mexicana | reverse complement strand
CAAGAGACGAGCAGAGGACACTGGCGCACCGTCTTCTCCTAACATCTCCAAAGGTAATATGATGCAACGCAACCTAACTTAACATATCGTGCCGAGGCAAATATTGCTGGCCTCCCCAGAGCCAAGCAAAACACGTTAGCGGAGTGCAGAATGCAGAAATCCATAGAATCTCAGTGCACATCGGGAAAGTCATAGCCACCCAAGCCCAACACAAACGAACGGAACACAACCAATCATAGTCTAACTCAACCTGCCGTGCTGCGACTACTATTGTTGGCCGCCCCTGATCAACGCAGAACACACTAATGGTGGGTAGAATACAGAAATCCGTACATTGTACATCAGAAAAGTCAAATTTACCCAAACCTATCGCAAGCAAACTGAACACAGCCAAACGTAGTTTAACTCAAGCCAACGCCACGAGACCGCTATTGTTGCCCCACGATAGCCAATCAGGACATACTAGAGCACAGCGGACAGCAGAAATCCACCGAAGGACGGTGTAGACCACAAAAGTTAAAGCTATCCCAACCAAACTTGTCCTATCCCAGCATAACCGAATGTAGCCTGACACAACGT
>NW_016986173.1:0-707 GCF_001483705.2 Eufriesea mexicana | reverse complement strand
TGGCCGCGGCACGAAAGTTCGATTTATGCTAGGCTTGGTTGGGTTATGTTAGTTTCGTTAGGTCTGCATAGCAGCGACTTTCGTAGTATACACAGTTCTTCTGTGAATTTCTGCGCTCTACTGTGTTCTGGTATGTACTGCTTAGAACTGCGGAGGCCAGAGGTAATGGTCTCGTCTCGTATGTCTTAGTCAGCCTACGTTCGGTTTGGTTAAGTTAGGTCACGTAAGGTTAGGATGTCTTCTACGTTTCAACTATTCGCTGCCCTTCGGAGGCTCTCTGCGCGCTGCTGTGCTCTAGTGTACTCTACTCGGCTCCGGGGAGGCCAGCAATATTGGTCTACGAACGTTAGGTTGGATTATGTTGCGCTTGGCTTCGTTGCGTTTGGTTAGGTTAGGATACGATTACCTAGACTTGTGCGCTATACACTGCTATTCGGTGGGTTTCTACGTTCTACATTTCTCTACCATACTCTGCTCGACTCTGGGGTGGCTGTAGTAGTGGTCTCTACACGTTAGTTTTCGTAAGGCTACGGTTGGTTATGTTACGTTTGTTCGTGATTGGTTAGGATAGCTTTGACATTCTCGATATGCACTGTTATTCTATGGACCCCTGCTCTCTATTGTACTCTACCGTATTCTACACGGCCCTGGGGCGTCCTGCAGCAGTGGTCGCGTCTCGTTACGTTGAGTTAGGCTTCGATTGGTTA
>NW_016986172.1:0-789 GCF_001483705.2 Eufriesea mexicana | reverse complement strand
ATCTATCCTCCTTACTTATGCAAGGAGGTTAGCTCACCACGATATTAGCCGAAAATGTCAATATAATTGAATTTTCCAGCCAGAACATATACCATTGCATTTCAATAGCGCACCAATAGAAATCTTCCTCCTTGTTTATGCAAGAAAGTTAGCTGACCACGATAATATTCGAAAATGTCAACAAAATTGAATCTTCCTGCCAGATTCTATAGCACTACAATCGCTACAGCTCGCCAATGGAATTTTTACTACTTATATATGCAGGAGAGGTAGCTCACCACGACGCTAGTCGAAAATGTGAATAAAATTGAACCTTGCAGCCTGATTCTATAGCATTGCAATGGCTATAGCACGCCAAGAGAACCTTTGCAACTTACTTATGCAAAAAAGTCAGCTCAACAGGATATTATTCGTAAGTGTCAATGAAATTGTATTGTCCGGCCAGTTTCTATAGTATAGCAATGGGCATAGCACGCCATTAGAATCTTACCTCCTTACCTATGCAAGAAAGTTAGCTCACCACGATATTAGCCGAAATGTCTATAAAATTAAACTTTCCATTCAGATTCTGTAGCACTGCAGTAGCAATAGCACGCCAATAGAATTCTACCGCCTTGTTTTTGCAAGTTAGCTCACCACGATATTAGCCGAAAATGTCATTAACATTGAATTTTCCAGCCAGAACCTATAGCATTGTATGGCAATAGCACACCAAAAGAATTGTTTCTCCTTGTTTATGCAAGAAAGTTAGCTCACCACGATATTAGAAGAAAATATTACTAAAATTGG
>NW_016986171.1:0-788 GCF_001483705.2 Eufriesea mexicana | reverse complement strand
TCGTCGACTTCCACGATATACACTGCTATTCGCTGTATTTCTACGCTCTACATTGCTCTAGTATACGCTGCTCGACTATTCAGAGGCCAGAAACAGTGGTCGCTGTCCGTCATGTTATGTCAGGTTGCGTTTGGTTATTTTATAATTCGATTGGCTCGGAGAGGGGAGCTTTGACTTTTGTGCTATTTACTGGTGCTCGGTGGCTTTCTGAGCTATACTGTGATCTGATATGTTCAGCTTGCCTCTGGCAAAGGTAGGAATAGTGGTATTGGCACGTTATACTGAGTTTGGCTACGTTTGGTTTGGTTAGGTTTTTCCAGGTCTGCTCAGAATATCCTAGACCTTGTGCTTTGCATTGCAACACCGCGGATTTCTGTAGTCCACTGTGCTTCAGTATAATCCGCTTGATCTTGGAAGGTCAGCAGTAGTGGTCGCTGCACGCTAGGTAGTGTTTGGTTTCGTTTGGTTAGGTTAAGTTAGGTTACGTCTGGTCAGGTTGTCCTTCACTTTTGTCCTACACACTGTACTTCGGTGGATTTCTACGCTTCACGTTGTTCTACAATACCCTGCTCGAGTCTGGGGTGTCCAGTAATGGTGCTCTCGTCATGCTAGGCTGAGTTAGGCTACGTTGCGTTAGCATATGTATGTCCGCGTTAGGATAGGATAGCTCCGTCTTTCGTGGTTCACGCAGTTATTCTGCTAACTTCTACGCTCTACTGCGTTCAAATGTATTCTGCTTGGCCCTGGGGCGTCCAGCAATAGTGATGGCGGCTCGCTATGTTTAGTTA
>NW_016986170.1:0-500 GCF_001483705.2 Eufriesea mexicana | reverse complement strand
TATGCTCTGCTCTAATATCTGGAGGCCAGCAGAAGTTGGATTGAGTTATATAACGTTTGGTTACGTTAGGTTACGTTGTGTTACGTTACGATAGCTTTGACTTTTGTGCCACATCACTGCTATCCTGTGGACTTCTGCGCTCGCATGTGCGGGATCTCACTGTGCTTGACTTCATGGACTCCATGAATAGAACTCTCGGTACGTTAGGTTGAGTCATGTTTCGGCTGGCTAGGTCAAGGTTGGTTAGGTTTTGTTAGGATATCTTTGACTTTTGAGCTATGCACTGTTATTCGTACAATTTCAGCGTTCTACATTGCTCTGTAATACTCTGCTCAGATCTCTTGAGGCCAGCAATAGCGGTCGAGGAGCGTAAGTGTGGGTTACGTTACGTCTACGTCTGCTACGTTCTGATAGGTTAGGTTAGCGTAGCTCTTGCGTTTTCATTATACGCTGCTATTGTGTGAATTTCTGCGGTCCAATTCTCTCTAATATATTTAGCT
>NW_016986169.1:0-1204 GCF_001483705.2 Eufriesea mexicana | reverse complement strand
TCGTCTGAAACCTAACCAAGACTAAGAATCCTTCGTCAGATCTATCTTTCTGACAAACAGTCTGCCCAGAGTCCACGTGGGTAGCATTATTCCCACAGTGAGAGCCGCGTTACTCCGTCGCGACGATAAATATTATTAATAGGCGAGTTCTCTACTCTCGTCTTACAATCGTTCCACGAAGCCTGTACGTTCGCGCCGGTTGAAAAAGCGGCGGGCAAAAAGGCGATCGATATCGATCGTGCGCAGCCTTCTTCACCGGCTGGTAGCCCGATTGAAACGCGAAGCCAGCTCCGCGATTCCCGACTTGCTACCCGGCTGGTAGCAAAGGGGACACGATCGTTTTTGCCGTTATAACGTCGACGCGAACGACACTTCGCGGTCCCGAGACCGACGTCCGAGCCAATTATACGGGAAACGTCGGAGGAAAAAGCGACCGGCATGCCTCGACCCTGTTCCCCGTCGCCTGGTAACACTCGACCAACGACAGATCGATGGATCGAGCCGGTTTTCCTTTTTCTCTCCTCCTTTCGACGTGGATCGCTTTGGCTTTGGAGAAAATTAATGTGGTATTGTGGTATCGACAGTTTGTTGCTGTTGGTGGGGGGTGGGCAGGGTGTAAGGACTTGGTTTGTAAGTTGGTACACCAGACTCTTTGAGGAATGTCTTTTGACAGTATGCAGAAATGATTCTTTGTTGTTCTTTCTGCAGAGTATCTGTTGATATTTTTCAGGATGAACTTGGACTTTGATAGTGGTGGTATTATTAATTTTTGTAATTTAATTTTAGTTTTAATTTTGTAATTTGTGTAATTAATTGTATAAATTTCGGATGTCGTGTAAATAAGGAGATGTAATTGGTACGATTATGTTTATGATTGTGATCAATTATGATGATGATGATGAAAAGTACATGTAATGGTGACTTTGTTACAACGGATATGACGATAATGATGATGATGGAGCATCTGGATGATATCTTGTTGACGGTTAATGATGACACACAAGATAATATTGACGATATAAGGCTGACGAATATGATAGTCATGATTGTAATAATAATAAATGATATGAGAATGTGATTGACATGATGATATATATATATGTTTATGATGGCGAGAATGACATCGTGATACTTTCATTATGACGGATATAATAACGATGATAATAGCATCGTGATCCTGATTACGATAACGATGATGATACCT
>NW_016986168.1:0-512 GCF_001483705.2 Eufriesea mexicana | reverse complement strand
TTTGGGGTAGGATTGCATATCTTTGAATTTTCTGCTGTACACTGCGATCCGATGGATTTCTGCACCCTGCTTCTCCTCTAATATGTTCTGCTTGGTGGTGTGGATGCCAGAAATAGTGGACCCGTCTCGGTAAGTTTAGTTAGCCTACGTTTGGTTAGGTTAGGTTAGGACAGGTTAAATTATGCTTTGATTGGCTTTTGTGCTATACACTGATATTCGGTGGATTCCAACGCTCTACACTGCTCCCTATACACTGTTCGACTCTCGGGAAGCCGGGAATAGTGGTCCCGGCACGTTAGGGTGAGTTGTGCTACGCTCGGTTAGGTTACTGTAGCCTTCGTTAGGTTTGGATAGCTTTGCCTTTCGTGGTATAGAATGTTGTTCGGTGGATTTCTGCGCCCCACTGTACTCCAGTATGTTCTGCTGAGATCTGGGGCGGCCAGCAATAATGGTCTCGGCACGATAGTTCGTGATATATGACGGTTGGCTATGTTGCGCTTGGTTGAGTTAGT
>NW_016986167.1:0-1482 GCF_001483705.2 Eufriesea mexicana | reverse complement strand
GGGGAGGCAGGCAGTGGTATTCTCGCCTTGTTCGTTTTAAATATGTTACGTCTGGCTACCCTACGTTTGGTTATTTTAGGACACGATAGCTTTGACTTTTGTGCTACGGACTGCTGTTCGTTGGACTTCTACGCCCTACTGCGTTCTATTATTTTCAGCTTGCCTCTGGGGGGGGGGGCAGTAGTGGTCTCCGCACGTTAGATTTAGTTAGGTTTCGTTTGGTTATGCCATAGTTGTTCAAGTTCGTTACGGATAGCATTGACTTTCGTGCTGCACACTGGTATTCGTTGGGTTGCTGCGCCCTTCTGTGCTATACTATATTCTGCTTAGACCTGTGGCGGCCAGCAATAGCGACTGCGGCATGTTACATTCAGTTAGGCTAGGTTTGGTAGGCTATCTTAGCTTGTGTTATGTCTGGACAGCTCTCACTTCTCTGCTATATACAGCGATTCCATGGATTTCAGCGCTCAACTCTCCTGTAATATTCTCTGCTTGGCTCTTGTGCGGCAGGAACAGACGTCTTGTCTCGTTGCGTTGAATTTGGCTACGTTTGGTTATGTTACGGTTGGTTAGGTTTGTGTAGGATAGCTTTGACTTTTTTACTGTAGACTGCTACTCCGGGCATTGCTGCGTTCTACTGTGCCCTGGTATGTCCTGCGTTGCCCTGGGGAGGCCAATAATAGCGGTCTCAGCCCGTCATGTTGTGGTGGCTACCCTTGGATAGCTTATGTTACTTCAGGTTTGGTTTGGACTCCTTCGAATTCTGTGCTGTGCACTGCGGTGCGGCGGAATTCTGCGCCCCACTTTTATCTAGTATATTCTGCACGGCTCTGGAGTGGCAGCAATATTGGTCTCGCAACGTCGGTTTAATTTGGTTACGTGTGGTTATGTTGCGTTTGGACATGTAAGAATAGGATAGCTCTGACTTTTGCGCTATACACTCATGTTCAGTGGATTTTTGCGCTCTACATTGCTCTCTGCTGTGCACTGCAGTGCGGCGGACTTCTGCGCCCCACTTTTATCTAGTATATTCTGAACGGCTCTGGAGTGGCAGCAATATTGGTCTCGCAACGTCGGTTTAATTTGGTTACGTGTGGTTATGTTGCGTTTGGACATGTAAGGATAGGATAGCACTGACTTTTGCGCTATACACTCATGTTCAGTGGATTTTTGCGCTCTACATTGCTCTAATATGCCCTGTTTGGCTCTGCGGCAGTCTGCAATGGTGGCTTCGGCACGTTGGTGTGTGATGTCTTACGTCCGGCCACGTCACGTCTGGTTAGGTTAGGATATGGTAGCGTTGACTTTTGTGCTGTACGCTGCTACTCGGTGGATTCCTGCGCTCCAAATTGCTCTGCTATACTCTGCTCGACTGTGCGGATGTGAGCAATAGTGGTCGCGGCACGTCAGGTTGTGTGTGCTTACGTTCGGTTAAGTGAGGTTAGGTTAAGTTTGGTTGGGACAGCTATGACTTTCGTACTA
>NW_016986166.1:0-441 GCF_001483705.2 Eufriesea mexicana | reverse complement strand
TCTATTGGCCAGCTATGGCTTTTGCAATTCTATAGTATCTGGATGGAAAATTCAGTTTTTTTGTCATTTTCGACTAATATCGTGGTGAGTTCACATCCTTGCATGTGCAAGGAGGAAAGATTCTACTGGCATGCAATAGCCATTGCAATGCTATAGAATCTGGCTGGAAAATTCAATTCTATTAAGATTTTCGACTAAAATCGTGGTAAGCTAACTTTCTTGCATGAATGTGGACGAAAGATACTATTGGCGTGCCGCAGCCGTTGCAATTCTATAGTATCTGGATGGAACATTCAATTTTATTGACATTTTCGACTAATATCGTGGTCAGCTGACTTCCTTGCATGTGTATGGAGGAAAGATTCTACTGGCGAGCTGTAGCAATTGCAATGCTGTAGAATCTGGCTGGAAAATTCAATTCTATTGACATTTTCGACTAAT
>NW_016986165.1:0-303 GCF_001483705.2 Eufriesea mexicana | reverse complement strand
ACAGTCATCTAAATGCCAGAGAATAGGTCTACTCAAAATCTATAAGCTGTTATAGCTTGGTGAGTAGATAGCTTAACGCCTTCTATCCCATGGCAAGTACAGACATTTTCTTGCCAGAGAAGAGGTTTATTCAAAATCTATAATCTGTTATAGCTTGGTGAATAGGTCGCATAACGCCTTCAACCAATGGCAAGTATATCCATCTACTTGCCAGAGAATAATTCTATTCAAAATCTATATGCTGTCATAGCTTGAAGATTAGGTCTCCTAACGCCTTCAATCCAATGGCAAGTACAGACGTCT
>NW_016986164.1:0-607 GCF_001483705.2 Eufriesea mexicana | reverse complement strand
TCTCGGAAGGCCAGAAATAACGGTCTCGGCACGTTAGGTTTTGTTATGTTACGTTTGGTTAGGCTAGGTTATGTCAGGTTAGGTTGGGTTGTCTTTGACTGCTTTGCTATTCGCAGCTTTGCGTTGGATTTCAGCGCAGTGCTGAGCACTAGCTCATTCTGCTCGTCGCTGTGGAGGCCAGCAATGGTTGACTCGTCATGTTAGGTTGAGTTAGGCTACGTTCGGGTGTGCTACGTTTGGCTATATTAGGATAGGCTACCTTGACTTTCGTGCTGCACACTGCTATTTGCTTGACTTCTGCGGTCTAATGCCCCGCTTCGCTCTGGCGTGGCCAGCAATAGTGGTCTCGGCACCTTGGTTTGTTATGTTACGTTTAGTTCGGTTAGGTAAGGAAGGTCCGGAATGTGTTTCTTTGGCTTCTGTGCTATTCACTGTAATTCGGTGGATTTCTTTGCTCTACAGTGATGCAGTGCACTCTGCTTGCCTCAGCGGAGGCCAGCAGAAGCGGTCTCGTCATGATAGTTTGAGTTAATCTACGTTCAGATATGCTCTGATTGGCCATGTTAGGATAGGCTACCTTGACTCCTGTGCTGGACACTGCTATTCG
>NW_016986163.1:386-647 GCF_001483705.2 Eufriesea mexicana | reverse complement strand
GGAAAGTTCAATACTATTGACAGTTTCGACTATTATCGTGGTGAGCTATCTTTCTTTCCTAAGTAAGCAGGGTAGATTCTATTGGCGTGCTATTGACATTGCAATCCAGTAGAACCTGACTGGAAAGTTATATTTTTTTGACTTTTTCTACTAATATCGTGGTGAGCCAACTTCCTTGCATAAAAAAGGATGAATGATTCTATTGGCTTGCTATAGCCTTAGCAATGCTATAGAATCTGGATGGAAAATTCAATTTTATTG
>NW_016986163.1:0-339 GCF_001483705.2 Eufriesea mexicana | reverse complement strand
TGGTGAGCTACCTTTCCTGCCTAAATAAGCAGGGTAGATACTATTGGCGTGCTGTAGACATTGCAATGATAAAGATTGTGGTTGGACAATTCGATTTTATTGACACTTTCGGCTAATAAGGTGGTGAGATAACTTTCTCGTATATATAAGGAGGACAGATACTATTGGCGTGCTATAGGCATTGCAATGCAATAGAATCGTCCTGGAAAATTCAATTTTATTGACATTTTCGACAAATATCGTGGTGAGATAGCTTCCTTACATTAGTAAGGAGGGAAGATCGTTTTGGAGTGCTATTGAGATTGCAATGTCGTAGAATCTGGCTGGAAAATTCAATTT
>NW_016986162.1:0-202 GCF_001483705.2 Eufriesea mexicana | reverse complement strand
GTTCCTGTGTTGTAATTCACCCTACCGTATTCTACTTGGTTCTGTTAAGTCCGGCTGCAGTGGTCGCGGCACGCTCTGTTGAGCTACCCTACATTCGGTTAGACTAGGTTATCTCAGGTTAGGCTTGGATATCTGCGTCTTTTGTGCTATTCACTGCAATGCGGTGGATTTCTGCGCCATACTGTGATCTGGTACATTCTTT
>NW_016986161.1:0-500 GCF_001483705.2 Eufriesea mexicana | reverse complement strand
GGTGACGTGTGGCCTGGTTATGTCAGGATATCTTTGACTTTTGTGCCGCACATTGCTATTTGGCTGCTTTCCGCGCTCCACTACGCTCAACTATACTGAGCATGTCTCTGCGGGGCCAGCAATAAAGGTCGTGTCTCGTTAGGCTGTGCTGGGCTACGTTTTGTAATGTTATGGTTGGTTTGTTTAGGACTGGTCAGCCATGACTTTTGTGCTATACACCGCTACTCGGTGGATGCCTACACCCTACATTGCTCTACTACGCCCTGCTCGTCTCGGTGGCGGCCAGTAATATTGGTCTCGGAACGTTAGGTTCAATTACGCTACGTTTGGTTATGTTACATTAGTTTGCGTTAGACTTGAATTGCTGTGACTTTCGTTATGTAAACTGTTGTTCCATGGACTTCTGCGCACTTCTTTGCTCTAGTATGCCCTTCTTCGCTCTGGGTATGTCAGCAATAGTGGTCTCGACACAGTTATCTTGTGTCAGGTTTCGTTCAGTT
>NW_016986160.1:0-731 GCF_001483705.2 Eufriesea mexicana | reverse complement strand
ATGGAATCTGCCCGGAAAGTTCAATTTCTTTTACATTTTTGACTAATATCATGGTGAG
Source organism: Eufriesea mexicana (assembly GCF_001483705.2). Classification (NCBI taxonomy): domain Eukaryota; kingdom Metazoa; phylum Arthropoda; class Insecta; order Hymenoptera; family Apidae; genus Eufriesea; species Eufriesea mexicana. The sequence goes on along the minus strand of NW_016986160.1, from coordinate 673 downwards.
CTAACGTTCTTGCATAAATAAGGAGGAAAGTTTCTATTGGCGTGCAATAGCAATTACAATGCTCTGGCATTTGCGTGGAAAATGGAATCTTATTGACAGTTTGGACTAATATCGTGGCGAGCTATCTTTTTTGCATAAACAAGGAGCGTAGATGTTATTGGCGTGCTACAGCCATTGCATTTCTATAGTATCCGGATTTAATATTCAATTTTATTGACATTTTCAACTAATATCGTGGTGAGTTAACTTTCTTTCATAAGTAATGAGGAATGATCCTTTTGGCTTGCTGTAGCCATTGCAATGATAATGAATGTGGTTGGAAAATTCAATTTTAATGACATTTTCGTCTAATATCGTGGTGAGCTAACTTTCTTGCATAAATATGAATGGAAGATTCAATTGGCGTGCTATAGCTGCTATAGCCATTGCAATTCTGTAGAATCTGGCTGGAAAATATAATTTCATTGACATCTTCGACTAATATCTTGGTGAGCTTACTTTCTCGCATTACTAAGGAAGAAGGATTCAATTTGCGCGCTATAGCCACTGCAATGCTTTAGTATCTGCCTGGAAAGTTCAATTTTATGGACAGTTTCGACTTATATCGTGATCAGATAACTTTCTTGCATAAATTATGAGGAAAGATACTTATGCAGTGCTATAGAAATTGCAA
>NW_016986159.1:0-1617 GCF_001483705.2 Eufriesea mexicana | reverse complement strand
TTGACATTTTCGACTAATATCGTGGTAAGCTCACATCCTTGCATAAATAAGGAGGAAAGATTCCATTGGCACGATATACCCATTACAATGCTATAGAATCTGCCACGAAAATTCAATTCTATTGACATTTTCGAGCAATATCGTGGTGAGGTGACTTTCTTACATAAATAAGAAGGAAGAACTCTATTGGCGTGCTATAGCCATTGCAATTCTATAGAATCTGTCTGGAAAATTAAATTTTATTAACATTTTCGACTAATATCGACGAGAGCTAACTTTCTTGTATAAATAAGGAGGAAAGATACTATTGCCGTGCTATAGCCAACACAATACTACATTATCTGCCTCGAAAAGTCAATTTCATTGACATTTTCGACTAATATCGTGGTGAGCTAACATTCTTGAATAAATACGGTGGAAGGATTCTATTGGCCAGCTATGGCCAGTGCAATTCTATAGTATCTGGATGGAAAATTCAGATTTATTGACATTTTCGACTAATATCGTCGTTACCTAACTTTCTTGTATAAATAAGGCGGAAAGATACTATTGCCGTGCTATAGCCATTAAAATGCTCTAGAATCTGCCTCGAAAATTCAACTTTATTGACATTTTCAACTCATATCGTGGAGAGGTAACTTTCTTGCATAAATAAGGAGGAAAGATTCTATTGGCCAGCTATGGCCATTGCAAATATATAGTATCTGGATGGAAAATACAATTTTATTGACATTGTCGACTAATATCGTGGTGAGCTGACATCCTTGCATGTGTTAGGAGGAAAGATTCTACTGACGAGCTATAGACATTGCAATGCTATAGATTCTGGCTGGAAAATTGAATTCTATTAACATTCTCAACTAATATCGTGGTGAGCTAATTTTCTCGGATGAATGTGGACGAAGGATTCTATTGGCGTGCCATAGCCATTGCAATTCTATAGTATCTGGATGGAAAATTAAATTTTATTGTCATTTCCGACAAATATCGTGGCGAGCTTACTTTCTTGCATAAATAATGAGGAGAGAATCTACTGCCGTGCTATAGCCAATACAATGCTACATTATCTGCCTCGAAAATTCAATTTCATTGACATTTTCGACTAATATCGTGGTGAGCTAACATTCTTGCATAAATAAGGAGGAAGAATTCTATTGGCGTGTTATAGCCATTGCAATTCTATAGAATCTGTCTGGAAAATTAAATTTTATTAACATTTTCGACTAATGTCGTCGTGAGCTAACTTTCTGTATAAATAAGGAGCAAAGATACTATTGCCGTGCTATAGCCGATACAATGCTACATTATCTGCCTCGAAAATTCAACTTTACTGACATTTTCGAATAATATCGTGGTGATATAACTTTCTTGCATAAATACGGCGGAAAGATTGTATTGGCCTGCTATGGCCATTGCAATACTACAGAATCTGTCTCGAAAATTCAATTTTATAAACATTTTGGACTAATATCGTCGTGAGCTAACTTTCTAGTATAAATATGGAGGAAAGATAATATTGCCGTGCTATAGCCAATACAGTGCTACTTTATCTGGCTCGAAAATTCAACTTTACTGACATTTTCGAATAATATCGTGGTGATATAACTTTCTTGCATA
>NW_016986158.1:0-554 GCF_001483705.2 Eufriesea mexicana | reverse complement strand
AGCTATTGAATATGGCTGGAAAGTTCAATTTTATTCACATTTTCGACTAATATCGTGGTGAGCCAACTTTCTTGCATAAACACGGAGGAAAGATTATATTGGCAAGCTATAATCATTACAACTCTATAGAATCTGGCTGGAAAGTGCAATTTCATTGACATTTTCGACTAATATCGTGGTGAGCTAACTTTCTTGCATAAACAAGGACGAAAGATTATATGAAAGATTATATTGACAAACTATAGCCATTGCAATGTTATAGTATCTGGTTGGAAAATTCAATTTTTTTGACATTTTCGATTAATATCGTGGTGAGCTAACTTTCTTGCATAAATAAGGATGAAAGATACTATTGGCTTGCTATAGGCATCGAAATGGCACAGAATCTGCCTGGAAAGTTCAATTTTATTGACATTTTCGACTTATATCGGGGTGAGCTAACTTTCTTGGGTAAACATTTAGGAAAGATCCTTTTGGCGTGCTGTAGCCACTGCAATGCTGTAGAATCAGGCTGGAAAATTCGATTTTATTGACATTTTCGTCTAATATCGTGG
>NW_016986157.1:0-702 GCF_001483705.2 Eufriesea mexicana | reverse complement strand
CATGGTATACACTGCTATCCGAAGGGCTCCCGGCTCTACTATGCTCCGCTCAATCCTGGGAAGGCCAGCAATAGTTGTCTCGGCACATTACGCTGTGCTAGGCTACGTTCGGTTAGGTTAAGCTAGGCCAGGTTATGTTGGGATATCCTTGACTATTCTGCTATACGCAGCAACGCGGTGGATTTCTGCGCGCTGCTGTGCTGTAGTAGGTTCCTCTTGGCGCTGGGCAGGCAAGCAATGGTGGTCTCGGCACTTTAGATTGAGTTATGCTACGTTTGGTGGGGTTAGGATAGGTTGGGTTAGGTTAGGGTAGCTTCGACTTTTGTGCTACGCACTGCTATTCTGTGGACTTTTGCGCTCTACTGTGCACTATCACACTCTGCTCGTTTCTGTGGACGCCAGGAATGTTGGTCGTGGTAAGTTAGTTTGAGCTGTGCTACGTTTCGTTAGGCACGGTTGGGTTATGTTTGGTTGGGATAGCTTTGACTTTTGTGCTATACACTGCTATTCGGTAGCTTTCTACGACCTACTCTGCCTGAGTATATTCTGCTTGGCTCTGGGAAAGCCAGCAATAGTGGTCTCGGAACTATAGGCTAAGACACGTTGCGTTCGGATATACTAGGTTTGGATCTGTTAGGATATGGTAGCTTTGACTCTTGTGCTATACACAGCCATTCGGTGAATTTCTACGCTCTACCTTGC
>NW_016986156.1:463-943 GCF_001483705.2 Eufriesea mexicana | reverse complement strand
GGAGCGCAGAAGAGCGCAGAAATCCACCGAACAGCATTGTCCAGCAAAAAAGTTTAAGCTGTATTGTCCAAACTTAGCCTGAACCAACCTAACCGTTTGTATCCTGACACAACACAACGTACCGAGACCACTATTGCGGGCCTTCCCAGAGACATGCTGAAAGCGTTAAAGCACTGTAGCGAGTAGAAATACACCTAATAGCAGAATATAGCTCTATAGACAAAGCCATCCCCTCCTAAAATATCCAACCGTAACATAACCATACATAACCTAACTCAACCAAACGTGCCGCGGACACTATTGCTGGCCTCCACAGAGCCAAGCAGAACGCATTAGTGGATAGCAGGACGCAGAGATCCTTAGAATCGCAGTGTATGTCGGAAATGTCGGAGCTACACAAACCAAATCCAATCAAACAGAACATAACCAAACATAGCATTACTAAGACAAACGTGCCGAGGCCGATATTGCTGCACTCCC
>NW_016986156.1:0-379 GCF_001483705.2 Eufriesea mexicana | reverse complement strand
AAGCTTAACCTGACACAACCTAAGCGAATGTAACATGACGCACCATATCGTGCCGGGACCACTATTGCTGGCTATGCTGGAGCTAAGCTGAATATATTAGAGCCCAGTAGAGCGCAGAAATGCACAGAGTAGCAGTGTACAGCACAAAAGTCAAAGCCATAATGACAAAACTTAGCCTAACCTAACCAAAGCCAACGGAACCCAACTAAAACAAACGTGCCACGACCACTATTGCTCGCCTACGCAGATGCAAGCAGATGCTAGTAGAGCAATGAAGTGCTCAGATATCGACCGAATTGCAGTGTATAGCACAAAGGTCAAAGATATCCTATCCTGACATTACCAAACGTAACCTAACCAAACGCTGCGTTACACAACA
>NW_016986155.1:0-620 GCF_001483705.2 Eufriesea mexicana | reverse complement strand
CTGTCCAGTGATGACTTAAATTCCACAGTCGTTCTAGAGTAACGAACGTGTAAGTTAGATATGACTAAGGATATTAGCAATTCACAGTACGGTAGTTGGTACATCCACCAATAGAGTACTGCTGCCGTTGGATTAACCTGTACTATGATAATTTGGGGTCTGTGGCAGTTCTAGAACAACAAAGGCAGATCAGTCATAGCTCGAAACATTAACAATTAAGGAAACTGTACTGAGTGCAGCCATTATCACTGTACTTAGTCCGTTGGACTAATAACTTCAGTGAAAGGTTAAATTTAGCAGCGATTCTATGGTATCCAATACATAACACCATTGTGGCTGGATATATTTACATCTGACAGTGCGGTACGTAGTACATCCATCGAGAGTGCACCGCAGAAGTTGCGTTAGCCTGTTCAACGATAACTAGTATTCTGCAGCATTTCTAGGATGAGAAAGGACAGATCCGCTATATCTCGAGATATTTTCAATCGACGGAACAGTACCGTCCACAGCCATTATCACAGTACCCTATCCATTGAACTAATTTCTTCACTGATGATTCAAAATCCCCTGTGTTTTTAGAATAATCTGTGCATACATCAGTTATGGCTGCTGTTATA
>NW_016986154.1:300-517 GCF_001483705.2 Eufriesea mexicana | reverse complement strand
AAGCTATCCTGGCCAAACGTAGCCAGACCCAACATATCCGAACGTAACATAACTCATCATAACCAGCCGAGACCACATTTGCTGGCCTTCCCAGAGCCATGCTGAAAACATTAAAGCACTGTAGGGTGCAGGAATACATCTAACAGCAGGCTATAGCGCTAAAGCCGAGGCCATTCTCTCCTAACCTAGCCAAACGTGACACAACCAAATGTAACAT
>NW_016986154.1:0-235 GCF_001483705.2 Eufriesea mexicana | reverse complement strand
GTACCAGAGCACAGTAGAACGCAGAGATTCAACGTATAGCAGTGTATAGCACAAGAGTGAAAGCTATCCCCACCAATCCTAACTAACCGTGGCGTTAGCGAACGTACCACAGCACAATCTCTCGTGCCCTTACCACTGTTGCGTGCCTCCCAAGAGTCGAGCAGAACATATTAGAGAAGTGTAGAGCACAGAAGTCCACCGAAAAGGAGTGTATAGCACAAAAGTCAAAGCTAAC
>NW_016986153.1:0-2215 GCF_001483705.2 Eufriesea mexicana | reverse complement strand
TTGTCTGCTGTATTCTGCTTGTCTCTGTGGAGTCAGGCAGCAGCGGCCACGGCACGCATTGTCGAGTTACGTTACGTCATGTTAGGTTAGGCTCGGTCACGTGAAGTTGGTGTACCTTCGGCTTTTGTGCTATTCACACCAGTGCGGTGGATTTTTACGGACTACTGTGCTGTAGTATATTCTGCTTGTATCCATGGGGGGTCAGAAATATTGGTCTCGTCGTGTTAGATTGAGTTAGGTTACGCTTGGTTGTGTTACGTTTGGCTACGTTGGGATAGCCTACTCTTACTTTTGTGGGATACACTGCCTTTCCTTGAGTCCCTGTGATCTTTTGCGCCCTACTGCATTCTGCCTGGCTCTGTGAAGGCCAGGAGCAGTAGTTGCGGCACGTCACGTTGAGTTATGCTACGATCGAATAGGTTAGGCTAGGTCAGGTTCGGCTGGGTTATCTACCGCCTTTATGCTATTCGCTGGAATGCTGTGGATTTCTGCGTTCTACTGTGCTGCGGTAAATTCTTCTTGTCTCTGAGGGTGCCAGCAGTAGCTGTCCAGTCGAGTTACGTTGGGTTAGGCTCTGTTCGGGTGTGTTACGTATGGCTGCGTTGGGCAGGCTACTTTGTCTTTTGTGCTGTACACGTCTATTCCGCAGATTTCTGCGCTGTAATGTCCTCTCATTTGCTCTACTGGCCCTGCGGATGACAGCAATATTGGCATAGTCACGTAATGTTCAGATACACTATGTTTGGGAAGTTAAGGTGTAGTCATGTTATGTAAGGGTATGTTTGACCTTTGCGCTGATCACTGCAGTGAGGTGGATTTCTGCGTTATGCTGTGCTCTAGTACATCCAGCTTGGCTTTGTGGAGGCCAGCAAGAGTGGTCTCGCAGCGATAAGTTGAACCATGCCACGTTTGGTTATGTTACGTTTGGCGAGGTTAAGATATGATAGTCTAGACGTGTGTGCTATACACTGCTATCCACCGAATTCTGCGCTCTTCTGCGCCCTAACATTTTCTGCTTTGCTCTGAGGTGTGCAGCAATATTGGTTTCGGCCCGCTAGGTTGAGTTCTGCTACGTTCGCTAATGTTACGTTTGGTTAGGTTAGGATAGAATAGCTTAGATATTTGTGCCATACGCTTCTAGCGGGTGGTATTCTGCGCTCTACTGTGTTCTAACACCTCCTGCTTGGCTCTGAGAGGCCAGCATTAGTGACCTCGGCGCGTTAGGTTGTGTTATGTGACGTTTGGTTAGGACAGGTTGCGTGAGGTTGCGTTAAGATATCTCTGACTCTCGTGCTATTCACTGCAGTGCGGTGGGTTTCTGCGCGCAACTGTGCTCAAGTACATTTTGCTCGTCCTAGTGGAGACCAGCAGGAGTGGCTTCGCCATGTTAGACTGAGTTGTGTTGCGTTTGGCTTGGTTAGGATAGGATACCTTGCGTTTTGTGCTATACACCGCTATTCGGTGTCTTCCACGCTCTCATGTGCTATAATATGCTCTGCTTGGACCTCGGGTGGCCAGTAATAGTGATCTCGGCACGTAAGGTTGAGGAAGGTTACGTCCCGCTGGGCTAGGTTAGGTTTGTTAGGTTATGGAAGCTCCGGCTTCTGTGCTATACGTTGCAATGCCGTGGATACATGCGCTCTGCTGTGCTGTAGTATATTCTGTTTGGCGCTTTCGATGACAGCAATAGTGGCCTAGGCTGGTTAGTTTGAGTTAGGCTACGTATGCTTGTTTTACGTTTGGTGACGCTAGGATAGCATAGTTCATACTTTTGTGATATACGCAGCTATCCGCGGATATCTGCGCTCTACTGTGCTCCGACATTTTCTGCTTGGCTCTGGCGATTCCGGCAGCAGTGGTCGCGGAACGCCGTATTGTGTTCCGCTACGTTACTTTAGGTCAGGTAACGACAGGTTTCGACAGGATATGTTTTTACTTTTCTGCCGTACACTGCAATGCGGCGGATTACTGCGTTCCGCTATGCGTCCGTATATTCTGCTTGGCTCTGCGGAGGCCAGCAATAGTGGTCTCGTCGCGTTAGGCATAGTTATGCTACGTTTGCGTATGCGAATTCTGTCTGCATTAGGATAGGATGTCCTAGACTTTTGTGCCATTGACAGCTATTCTGTGGACTTCTGCGCTCTACTGCGCCCTAGTATGTTCTGCTTGGCTCCGGGCAATTAATAGTGGTCTCGGCACGATAGGATGTGTCATG
>NW_016986152.1:0-504 GCF_001483705.2 Eufriesea mexicana | reverse complement strand
TATCCGTTCATACATCCATCCATATATCCATACATCCATCCATCCATACATCCCTACACACATCCATACAAACATCAATACATACATCCGTTCTTCCGTCCATCCAACCATCCATTCAACCACCCACGCATTAATACATCCATGCATCCGTACATCCATACATTCGTACATCCATATATCCATACATACATACATCCGTACATACATAACACATATACACCTATACATTCAAACATCCATTCATACATACATCCATACATTCATACATTCATCCATCCATATGTTCATCCGTCCAAACATCCATACATCCACACACACATACAACCATATATCCATCCACCCATACACTCATCCATCCATACATACATCCATACATACACCCATAGATCCATAAATACAACCATACACTCATCCATACATACATGCATAGATACATCCGTTCATACATCCATACATACATCCATACATCCACCCATACATACATACGCACATTCGCCATTCCAT
>NW_016986151.1:0-588 GCF_001483705.2 Eufriesea mexicana | reverse complement strand
AAATGTCAATAAAATTGAACTTTCCAGTCACATTCTAAACCACTGCAATGGCTACAGCACGCCGTTGGAACCTTTCTTCCTTGTCTAAGCAAGACAGTTATCTCACCACGATAATAGTCGAAAATGTCAACAAAAGTGACCCTTCCAGCTAGATTCTACAGCATTGCGACGGCTACAGTACGCCAATTGAATCTTTCCTCCTTATTTATGCAATAAAGTAAGCTCACCAACATATTAGTCGAAACTGTCAATATAATTGAACTTTCCAGCCAGATTCTGTAGCATTCCAAAGGCTATAGCATGCCACTAGGATCATTCCTCCTTATTTATGTAAGAACGTAAGCTCACCACGATTCGAGACGAACATGTCAATAGAATTGAATTTAATTGAATTTTCCAGGAGTATTCTATAGCATTGCAAATGCTAAAGCACGCCAATAGAATCTTTCCTCCTCATTTATGCAAGAAAGGTAGCTCACCATGTTATTAGTCGAAAATGTCCGAAAATTGAGTTTTCCAACCAGGTTTCAGAACATTGCAATGGCTATAGCGCGCCAATTGAATCTTTCCTCCTTATTTATGCAATAC
>NW_016986150.1:0-311 GCF_001483705.2 Eufriesea mexicana | reverse complement strand
TGGATTGAAGGCGTTTGGCGATCTATTCGCCAAGCCATAACAGACTATAGATTTTGAATAGACTTATTCCCTGGGAAGAAGGTGGCTGTACTTGCCATTAGATTGAAGGCGTTGAGCGATCTAATCACAAAGCTATAACTGGTTATAGATTTTGAATAGACCTATTCTCTGGCAAGTAGATGGCTGTACTTGCCATCGGTTAGAAGACGTTAGGCGATTTATTCTCCATTCTATAACAGGTTATAGATTCTCATTTGACCTATTCTCTGGAAGGTAGATGGCTGTACTTGCCATTGTAGTGAAGGCGTTAT
>NW_016986149.1:630-1760 GCF_001483705.2 Eufriesea mexicana | reverse complement strand
AAGGAAGGAAGAAGGTTATGCGAGGATATTTACGGCTTTTGTGCCATCCACTGATATGCGGTGAGCTTCTGCGCTATCCTGTGCTGTGGTACACTCCACCTGTGACTGTGGAGGCGAGCAATGTTGTCCTGGGCGAGTTAGGTTTAGTATGTTACGATTGGACGTGCCACGTTTGGCAAGGTTTGGATGTGCTACACAGACCTGTTTGACTTACACAGCTGTTCTGTGGGCTTCTGTAATCTACTGTGACCTGCTACATTCTGCTTTGCTTCGGGAAGGCCAGGAGCCGTGGTCGCGGCACGTCATGTTGGGTCATGCTGCGTTTGGTTAGGTTACATTAGGCCAGGTTATGTTAGGACATCAACGGATTTTGTGCTACTAACTGCGTTGCGATGGATTTCTGCCCTCTACTGTGCTCTAGAACATTCTGCTTGCCTCAGTGTAGGCCAGCAATAGTGGTCTCGTCATGTATGGTTGATTTGGGCTACGTTTGGATGTGTTACGTTCGGCTAGGCTACGATAGGCTACTTTGACTTTTGTGCAATTCACGCTATTCGGTGGATTTCTGCGCTCTAGTGTAATCTAATATGCTCTGCTTTGCTCCGGGTAGGCCAGAAAGCAAGGCCGCGGCGCGCCGGGATGTGTTACGTTACTTTCGGTTACGTTAGGTTTGTTTGGGTTAGGATAGGGTATCCCTGTCATTGTGCTGTACATCGAAGTGCGGCGGATTCTAGCGCTTTACTGTGCTCTAGTATGTTGTTCTTGTCTCTGGGGAAGCCAGTAATAGTGGTCTCGCCACGATAGGTTGAGGTAAGCCACGTTTGGGTAGATTAATTTAGCTATGGTTAAATTTTGGTAGATACGACTTTTCCGCTATACACTCGGATTCTATGGTTTTAAGCGCTGTACTGTCCTTTATGATGCTCTGCTTTGCCCTTTGGAGGCCAGCAATTCTCGTCGCGGAACGATAGGTTGAGCTATATTACGTTCGGTGGGGTTAGGATATTTTGGGTTAGGTAAGGGCAGCTTAGACTTTTGCGCTCAACACAGCTACAATATACTGTGCTCTATCATATTCCGCTTGTCTCTGGGGACGCCAGCAGTAGAGATCGCGCCACGTTAGGTTAAGT
>NW_016986149.1:0-585 GCF_001483705.2 Eufriesea mexicana | reverse complement strand
GGGTTATTGCATCTTTCGCTTCTGTGCTTTACACTGCAGTGCGGCGGATTCCTTCTCTCGACTGTGCTCCAGATTATTCTTGTTGGCTCTGCGGTAGTCATCAATAGTGGTCTAGGCACGTTAGGTTGGCTTGTGTTGCGTTTGGTTTTGTTACGATTGGCTAGGTTAGACTAGTGTAGCTCTGAGCCTTGTGCTATAAACTGCTGTTCGGGGATTTCGACGCTCCACTCTGTTCTAATACTCTTTGCTTGTCTCTGGGGAGGACGACAATAGTGCTATCGGCACGTTAGTTCGGGTTTCGTTACATTCTGTTAGGTTAGGTTTGTTCGGGTCAGGTCACGGTATCTTCGACTATTCTGCCATACGCTGCCATCATGCTGGTTTCTGCCCCCTACTTTCCTCTAATATGTTCTGCATGGCGATGGGGACGCCAGCAATAGTGGTCCAGGCACGGTACGTTGAGTCAGGTTTCGTTTAGTTCGGCTAGGTTGGGTTAGGTTCGGTTACGATTGCTTTGGCTTCTGTGCTCTACACTGCTATTCGTGGGATATCTGCGCTCTACTGTAATCTAATATGCTCCGCTTT